>NC_054066.1:22562298-22714398 GCF_017639655.2 Falco naumanni
CAGACTCCTTCTTAATGAGAGAGAGAAACTAAAATCTTAATCCCATGATTAAAAGAGTGTACGACAAGTCTCAGCCCTATGGAAATCTTCAGTGCTAGTGGTATGGTGGGTGGGTGTGTATAGGAAAAGTTTAAAACAAAAAAGTGTTCAAAAGAAGGCTGAAGTCTTCCAAGTTGCATTGTAATTGCCCTGAATCTTCACATTCATCTGATAGACTTCAGAAGCTGAGGATGGGAGCAAGTGGTGTCCTTTATTTGATTGACATGGCTTTTAAAAAAATATTAAAAAATATATAATTTTAAATACTTCCTAAGCACTTAAAATACTGTTTATGGGGCATAGGTGTGTGGGTCAGTATGACTCAGATCTTGTAGAATACTCTATAGAAATAGCCATTAAGGATTTCAGAGGAAATACTGAGGTATTTGTCCTGTAACACAAGCCTGGAGGAAGGCCTACAGGCTTGGAAACATCAATTTATCTACCTAAAGGGGAAAAGATCCAAGTACTTGGTGGGGAGAAGAAAGGAATGCCCATTTATAAAGATAAGAAATTATTTCAAACAGAGGCTTCCCTTGACCATCAGCTACTGGGACAGCATACCTAAGGATACCTTCCTTACCAATGCGTAATCCTTGAACCCGATTTGAAATTTTTACTGGAAATTTAGGAATACCTTAAAGCACTAGCTAAAGACACAGTCTCTCCTGGCCCCAAACCTTGGAAGTTAGAGAATCATAGAATCATAGCATTGTTTACGTTGGAAAACACCTTCAAAATCATCAAGTCCAACCATTAACCCAGCACTGCCAAGTCCATCACTAAACCATGTCCCCAAGTGCCACGTCTACACACCTTTTAAATACCTCCAGGGATGGTGACTCAACCACTTCCCTGGGCAGCCTTTCAGTGAAGAAAGTTTTCCTGATATCCAAACTAAACCTTCTCCTGGCACAACTGGAGGCCATTTCCTCTTGTTCTTGTACTTGAGAGAAGAGACGGACCCGCACCTCGCTCCAGCCTCCTTCCAGGCAGCTGCAGAGAGCGAGAAGGTCTCCCCTGAGCCCCTTTTCTGCAGGCTGAGCCCCCCCAGCCGCCCCCCGCCAGGCTGGTGCCCCAGCCCCTGCCCGGCTTTGGACACGCTCCAGCCCCTCAGGGTCCCTCCTGCGCTGAGGGGCCCAACACTGAGCCCAGGGTGCGAGGGGCGGCCCCACCAGTGCCCAGCACAGGGGGACGGGCACTGCCCCGCTCCTGCTGGCCACGCTGCTGCTGGCACGAGCCAGGATGCTGTTGGCCTCCTTGGCCACCTGGCACCCTGGGGGTCACGTTCAGCCGGCCGTCAGCCGCCCCCCCGGCCCTTTCCCGCCGGGCAGTTCCCAGCCCCTGCCAGGGGCTGGTGTGACCCACGGGCAGGACCCGGCACTGAGCCTTGGGGAACGGCACCTGTGACCAGCCACCACACGTTGGGCTCGGCCATCCATTACCCAGCGAACGGTACAGCTGCCCAAGCCATGTGCAGCCAGGAAGATGCTGAGGGGAACGGTGTCAAAGGCTTTGCTAAAGTCCAGGCAGACACCATGCACAGCCCTTCCCTCACCCACTGAGCGGGGCACCTTGTTATGGAAGGAGACCAGGTCGGCCAGGCAGGACCCGCCTGTCACAAACCCTCGCTGCTGGGCCTGATCCCCTGGCTGCCCTGTCCGTGCCGCATGATGGCACCCAGGGCTATCTGCTCCATCGCCTCCCCCAGCACCAGGTCAGGCTGACAGGCCTGGAGTTCCCCGGATCCTCCTTCCCGCCCTTCTTGTCAACAGGCGTCACATTTGCTGACCTCTGGTCAACGGGGGCCTCCCCGTGAGCCAGGGCTGCTGATAAATGACAGAAAGTGGCTCGGTGAGTGCTTGCACTGCTCCCTCAGCACCCTGGGGGATCCCATCTGCCCCACAGACTTGTGTGCGGCTGAGCGGTGCAGCAGGCCGCGGACCATTTCCCCTGGATTATGGGGGCTTCGTTCTGCTCCCCAACCCTGTCTTCAAGCTCAGGGGCTGGGTACCCCGAGAACAACTGGTCCTAGTCTGAAAGACTGAGGCAAAGAAGGCACTGAGTACCTCAGCCTTCTCCTCATCCTTTGCTCCTGTGTTTCCCCCTGCATCCAATAGAGGATGGACATTCTCCTTAGCCCCCTTAAAGAGGCTATACCTTCAAGAAAGTGAAAATGACAGAAGATTCTTTAATATGATCTTGTTGTAATTCAAAGAAATTCCTCTCACAGAATGGAACACCTCTTTAGGAAAAAGGGATTTATGCCTGCACCAGTTAGGAGAAACTAAGAACACCACTAAACAACAGAAGAAGGAAAACCAACTCATAGCACCACAGGGGTTCTTGAAATTTCTGAACTTTCATGCATTTTTGGTGGCAGAAATTGTTTATCTGTGAAAATAGGGCACAGCAAATAGCACAGTACAACACCAATTGCTTGGCGCTCTCGTATCTTCTAGAGCTCATTCTTCCTGGACCCTTGTATTAATTTCATATATACAATAAGCTACAAAGAAACTAAGAAAGAAATATATATTTTGCTTCTGTCTTGTATGTTGGAAATGTTGGAGCATGGATTTTCTTTTCATTGTATTTACAGCACCTAGCACTTTGCTGAAAGCTAAGCCAGAAATAAAACAAATGGGGGGGGGGAGCTTGATTCTCCTTTTTACTTGCACTGATAAAACAAGAAGCGTAGTTCTTTTGACTTCAGACCAGTTGTTCCTTATTTACATTGCCACAAAAGGAAAGCAAATTACTATTTTAATAATCAGAAGAATCTGTATTGACAGCTAGTGTATAAACAAACTCAATAGTACAGGACAATCTTATCTTATAAAACTGTAGATAAGGAATGCAGTACTTGGGAATGTGTTAGATTTTGCTTTCTTTCATAACCAGAACTTTGGAGTCCAGCAAAGCTGTGGATCAGCACTGACAGCGTAGTGGTGACAAAGCCAGCCTTACTACTTCTGATGTGAGCATTTCCCTGCTCTGGCCACAACTCCTCTGTCCCCTGGGAACAGAAGTATTGCAGTGTCACAGTGTGCTCTGAGGTAAATTACAATTTACATCAATTTATTATGTAGCGGTTGGTCACAAAAAAAGTTTAGTTTCACAAGAAGCAGAACTAGATTGGAAAACATTTTCAACACAGCAGAGTTTTGTCAGGAAATGTCATTCACTAAACCCAAAATGTTTTGCCCAACATTTCTCTCTTTCTTCCTGAGATTCACACATATCATCAATTGAATTGCTGACAGGCTGTTGGAGAGCCCAGTACTTCCACACTGCGTAATGCCAGGGGATGAGCTAAACACGCGCCTCACACATTCACTGCAATAGAGCTGACAGATTCAGGTTATCCACACCACAGTGCCAAACTTCATGTCAGCGACATGAAGACAGAGGGCCTAGGACCTTTAGCCTTACCATAGAGGGAGTCCAAAGATACAGATACTCATACATATATAAATTACTGAAAGTATGTTTTATAATTTCTAAGAATTTATAAATAAACCCACATTATGATTCTTATGTTACAGTGCACATATGCTAAGTTATTTATATAGGAAAATCCTGAAGTAAAACACAGTAGAACTAACAAACAAGCTAAGACTTAAACATAAACAGTAAAATAATCATATATGCAAATAACAAAACTCTAGTTTAAGCTTAGTAATAAGGTGTCGGAATGCTCCCACCCCCCATACTGATTTTTTTTTTTCTTTAACAATTAAGCAATTCTGAAAATATTCAGGTATTCCTTAAGCAAAATCATGTTTCTGATATGAAATAAGCTTCCCAGGAGCCACAGCTGAAAAAGTACATCATCTTTGTACAGCATCCTTCAGGGCTCCTAGGATACTCAGCAGGTATTTTCCCAGGTTCCTGGGTCAAAGGTAGCAATTGGAGAAACTGCATGAAAGAATCGTGTGTGGTGAAAGCTTGCTTTGGATGATCCAGATCCTGAGCATCTAGAAACTTTGAAAGCTGTAGCTGTGGCCAAAGCTTTCATGCTTAGGTTTAAAGGCAGAAGACCTGAAGTCCCACCCTGAGAGATTGCCTTGGAAAAAATGGAACATCTAAGCCCAGAGATTTTGATAACTATTAATGCTCTGAAGTAAGTCCTATGGATGCATAAGGTTCTACCAGGTAACCCAAGGATGATCTAAGCCAGGTATCTGGATATTCTTATAAACCTAATTGTGTAAAATCTAGGAGGGAGAAGGAATGATCTGTCTGTGGAGCTCCATGGTTATATTCAGATTGTTTTAAGTGTTTGTTCTTTAAAAAACATGGAGTAATTAAAAATAAAGAAGAAATATCAAACCCTACCAGTCTTTCCCTGCAGAGGGCTCAACAATCTTCTCACATTGCCCACGGATGTTATCGGGGGGCTTCTGAATAAATCACCCATAGCATGGAGCTTTAATGGCTGCTCAGTTGTCTCACCATCAGTTGCACACCCCTTATCCTAGCAGGTGGTGGTAGTGGTACCTCAGATCTGCCCAATGTTCCCATGGACAATCAACATTAGCTTACTTTCAAAATGTTCCCAGGGTTCAGCCACCCACATTTTACTCTAAGATTTATAGAAAATTTCAGGTATAAAATACATTATTATTATAATGAGTCTTCCTATAACCATGGCCATCTCATTAACAGTAGGTTGCATCATGTTTACTGCCTTCAGCTTAATTTAATACAGCTGGAATACAGGCACATTTATTTTGTCAGCTGTGCATCTCCTTGCAAAAATTTAGGCTTTTACAAAAAAAAAAATTACAAATATTTTACAAATAGCTTTTCCCCCTTTACTGTTTGTACTTTTTGATACACTCTTTTAGTCTAACTCCACTTGCTTCCCTATTGGAAATCCTTTGAGACTAAAATAACTGAAAGTGTTATCTCTTGTAAGAGCACATTTTAGTTGATGATAAAAAAATGATCTTATTTAGAGACTGGCTACATTTCTTTATTCTTATTTTCTTATAGATAAATCCTAATATAAGGCCTTTTTAAAAATGTCATTTCTACTAGAGGCTAGAAATACAATTATTCCTGTCCAAAACGTAAAACATTCTAACACAAATGGAAATCTGAGAAAGTATCTTTCCTGAACCCATTTTTAGAGAATTACTGCTCAGATGTAAATCTCCAGCATTTAAATTATACAGACAGCCGTCAGGGTGCAGTATTCAGATTATATTAACTGTAATAAATCAGTTCTCATTTTACACACAGCTACATCACAGTGCTCTTACTGCATCAGCACTGTAGCATGGGACCCTCCAATTTAATGAGATAAAGACAAATCATTAAAAAATAAATGTAAATTCCAGTTTCTGTCCTCTACAGTCATGACAAAGACTTAAATATTTTATTTTGTTCCTAAGAAGGTGGGTTTAGTAGCTCTTTTCACTCTCTCTGACCAGTTACTGCAGGAATATATCCAGAGATAGCAACAAATTGAGTGAAGTACTTCTCATCATCAGTAGTTTCTAGTAGGTGTCACTGATTTGGCCCTGCACTCTAAGTCCCTGATTTTTCATGCCAGCTGACACACCAGATGGCCCCAGACTTAGCCTCTGCTATAGATCTGCCCTTGCCTGAAGCCATCTTCAGTGCTCATCCTTTGTGCTTACTCTCTGCAAACAAACAGCTAACTCAAGAAAGTAAATTTTCAGTCTGATTCCTGTGAATGCATGCTGTCATACATATAAAATGTTGCTGGACTCGACTTCAGTGTATATGTATCAATTTATGATCAGTGCTACCTACTGACATGAAAACATGCAGCTCTGCAAGTGCCTAGTGCAGATGAAAGGTATTGCTGTGTTTTGCAGCTTTCCTGCCTGTACAGCTCTTCATGTGAACTTGTGTTCACACAGCCAGAATGGGGTAAGTTATGTGGTCAGTAAGAACTAACCAGCATAAGCAGCAAAAATGAGACTCAGGTTCCTGGACAACCCAATTGAGAGAAAGATAAACAAATATCATTTTAAAAAGAAGAATATGTATCTATCTCTTTATGGGTATTCTGCAAAATATAGGATTTGGAAGCATCTTGCTCGAATCTAATTTTAACATTAAAAGCTTAGATACAGAAGTGACAAATGTGGTGTTGGTACTGTCATTGCATCAAGGACTACTGAAAATACTGTGGTATAGTCAACACAGGACAGCTAGGATTACCCATTAATTGATTTAAGATCATCCTAGAGAAAGGCATTTCATCCAATTATCTCTTTACCAATCTGTGAAAATATAAGCACGTGCTATCTTCTGTAGAGAGCTTTCACAGATAACAATAAATGCACTGCCAAATCCATACCTTGGCCACCTATGTAATGTACGATAGTCAATATTTTTTTGTTTATAAAAATGCACGTGATAGATCTATAAAGATAACACTTGAGACTGTAACAGGTTGTGCTTTAGTGCTTTTACACATCTGTCAGGGTTCTCTTAAGATAGTTTTCTGTGCAGACTTGCATTTTTTTATTGTTATTTTTAAATCCACTGGAGCAGAATTGGGAGCAAGAGGCTGCACAAGACAAACCTCTGTCATTTGAACTAGTGACACTGCTGGCAACAACAGTTATCCCCCAAAAGGATCAGTGCTACAATGGAATGAAGCTTTGTCAGTGGGCAAGTGTGTATGGGGAGAAACACAGGGGATTATCAACACAGCCATTTCACAGCCTAGGTAATTCCCTTCTGCCTGCCCCCTAGTCATGCTTCCACTCTTCTCCTTTTCTGAAGAGGATTCCTACTGCCATGCTCTGTCCCTTGCTTTCCTCTTTTCCTTGCTTCACCCCATGGGTTTCTTACACTCAGCCTTTGTTTTGCTTACCTACCTTCTTCTCCAAGATTACCTCTTCCCTCCAAGTCATGGTCTACCCCAAGTACCTACTCAGCAATTCTTTTTGCCTTAGGCCTTTCTGGGTCCCTAGGTCCAGTCTGTTTGTTCAAATAACAGGGGTCATACTACAAGCATATGCTTCAAGTCCAGTTCCTAATCCAGTTTTTTTCTACCTGTTCTATTCTATGCTTTATACAAAAGTCTTGCCTCTGGTGCCAGTGTTTTTGCCTTTGCAATGCAAGGATGCTGGAACAATGAACTAGTAATAAAAAGGTATAGTTTAAAATTACTTGTAACTGTTTATATTTCACTGACTGAGAAAATAACCTTAGAGATCTGAAAGATATGAAATACCGGTTATAACATCCTTTCAGGTGCCCTCATAATTTCTGCATGTTTAAATCTATCTTTTTCCTAATAAACCCTTGTGAATCATTTGAAAAACTGAGTTCTGTGTCCCATAATTAGTTCTGATTTATGCAGGAAACATTCTGAAATCAACAGGAACCATTCTTGAGTGAATAGAATGAAGATCTCTTAGACCAACAAGACACTGGATATTCAAGATACTATAAAGTATAATAAAAATCCAACTTCCATTTCAGCGTAGTAGGAACACTATACGCTGGAAAGTCCTAACATACCATAAGTTCTCTCTTGAACGTTACCAGACTAAATTTCAGAAGCTCAAATTATGCATTTGTTGTTGCCTGTAATGAATGCTATGCACAACTCTGAATATTTCTGCTCCTTAGTTGTATCACGCATTAGTGGCTGCAATTGATTTGGTATTAGTCTTGCATACTTGACTTTGTTTGACAGGTTGCACTGAACATCATAAGTACTTGTAAGTGGATATGTAGACTTCTTTAAAATGCTGACTTGAGCTGGCTCCCCGTGAAAGAATTGTTATATTCCTTTATTATATTGTTTTCTTGGAATATTCTTTTTCCTTCTATATAAGTTCCATTTTTTTCCTGAACATTTTAATATAATTTTTCCCAGTATCCTGAATTTTAATGAAATGTGTTTATATGTACATTTATTCCAGAGTGACACAACCTTTCTCTAATAATAACAGAATGGAACTAATGCGAGGAAGTAATAGTCAGCTCAGGTGAAGTGTGTAAAACCAGATCCCATGAAACTGGTGAAAACAAAAGTTAAGGATGAAATTTGTCTCTGTAGACAGGATAATATGTGGGATAAGACTGGATATAACAGGCAGAGGTCCCTCACAAAAGCACCTTTCAACTTGCACTACTAACATTTGCCATGAAGGTCAAAGAAGCTAGAGTGAAAGCAAGAATTGGGGGAATCAATACAAAGCCTGTGTGGACAGATCTGAGAGGCACAGATTTGAGAGTGGTTGTGGCTCCAGCTTTTATGATGCACCAATGGATTGGGCTGCCCTTTATAGCTACTAGTTTACTTACTGGTCTAATAGCTTCCTAAAAATAAAGCTAAAGTTTCTCCAGATCTTGAGACTATTTTCTCATGTTATTGCAAGTTCTCCTTTTTTTTAGGACAACAGAATAATTACAAGACCATCTATGTTCTGTTGTATTTCTTGCCCTATTCCGATTCAAATAAGGAAATTAAAATAAAGATTAAAAAAATGCATGTCATGCCTAAAAAGCACAGATTATTATCAAGGGACTAAAAAGGCTGACAATCCTGAGAAGTCAAAACTGGCTATGAATGAAGTTTTCAGAGCAAGGAAATAAAAACAATAAAGTCTACTCCAGGTGTATAAAGTGGAGAGAAGCTGACAAGGGGAGACATTAGACCAGGGCAGGATATTTGAAGAAACTTAATAAAGGAGGAGGATAATATGGCCCCAGAATTTAATGAGGTCCCTGTAGTGTTTGCAAGAAGAACAAGTTGGAAAGCAAGCAATAACCAGCACACTTAAGTTTTTCAGAAAGTATTGTGCCTAAAGGCCATCAGGTTAATGTTCAGATTTAATGAAAAATGTACATACACCAGAGGGCTAAAGCATACATCAGATCTCTTCACACAGACTTAAGTCTCTGCTGGGGGAATGGGTGGGGAGGGGAACTCCCTCAAATATAAAACTCTTTCAAACACTGCATGAGAAGATGAGATGGAAGAAAGTATAAACAATTTATCCTCTTACTTGAATGTGCGCCTTCTTTGATTCTTTTTGGCAAGTTGAGCTGATTGTTAAAAAGAATAAATCATTTTTCAGGAAGTTCCAATATTTTGAAGAAAATTAGTTGGAGTATAAAAGAAGATATATAATGATTTTTTCACACAGTGTCTGGGCCCAACCTTCTAAGTTCCCCCTCTGAAAAGTCAGCCTCAGCAACAGGAACCCAAGATTCCTGCCAGCTATAACCTCCAAGTTGGTACTGCAGCCCCCTGGAGCCCTGGGTTTTCCTTTTCAGGGCTGCAGGGATGCTCACGGGCTGGGAGGAGCTGGCAAAGAGGATTGCTTTCTCAGGCAGAGGTTAATTAAAAAAGGCATGCCACTACAAAATATTTAGATTCACAGGAATTTCAAGGTTTTATCTGACGAAGTAAATGCCACCAGAATATTTCTGTCTGGCTCCAATAGGCAGTCCCATTTCCTCATATCTTACTACTACCGAATTTACTAAGTAAACACCACATATTATGGAATAAATACCTAGATCCACAGTCCCTGAAATCAATGGATGTTCCATTGACAACTGTGGGCTTTAGATTACAGACCCTTAAGAAGACATTACCTATTTCAAATGACCTCTTATTATGCAGCTAAAAGCAACCAGAGATAAGACCTTTTTGGAGCTGATAAAAAGCCTCCAGAGCAGTGGTTCTCAAAATTAGAGTTGCAGCCTCAGGTTAGTGTGCGAAGAAGTTTTTCTGCAGGGTCACAACATATTCTACAAAGTTAAGATCTCATTGTAAAGGAAATTACTTCTGGCTCTTCTGGCAGCAAAGATAACCTTCAGAATGTAAATACCTGAGGCAGTTTGGTTTATTGAATATACAATAGTAGGGAATACCCAGTTCACAATGCTTTCTACAAGGATAGGGAAATTATTCTATTCTGATGTTATAAATACAAAATAACACATTTGTAAGCGTCAAATATAGGTACTACCTAACAAACCATGGTGTGGTAAACTATTTCAGCTGGGTTTCTGGTGTTGAAACAGCACCAAAGTTTCTGTCAGAGTGAAGATATTCTGTGAAAGACTGTTACAGGATGGGAATGGCTTGAATTTAGAGTTTCCTAAAGATTATTGAGTTTAAGTTTCAAATATTCTGGTTGATTAAAAAGGAAAAGTTTAAGACATGAGAGTGTAGAAACTGCCACTGTTTAAAAGTTGTAATGCAAAGAATTAAAATAGTCATAGAGAAGTTTCATAGGAACAAACTTCTGAATCCTTCACCAAGAACCAGCATGTGTTCGTCCATCAGTATCCTATTCTCCAGGATGAAGTTTCACTACACATAAGAAGATATCCTTTACAGTGACTGGTAATATACTTCAGGGGCTGAACTACATAAGCACTTAGAATTATAGTTCTTCAGTTTTATTTATATAGGCTGTCTTAAAAAAAGTACTGGCTATATCCAAGACACATCGGATGACCCAGCCCTTAGGCTCCTCATCAAAAGCACGGTCCGATGCCTATTGAAGTTAACAGGTATTGTTTTCACAGAGGAAGAAAAAAATACTGTTTTGTGTTGGTTTTTTGGGGTTTTTTTTTGGTGTGTGTTTTTTGGGTTTTTTTTGTTTTTTTTTTTTTTACAAAAGACCTGAATTCTCAGTGTTCCAATGGAAATCAATACACAGAACCTAATCTTTTCAGAGGTCCAGACTCTCTTCTGTAGTTCAAAACACTTGTTGCTAAAAAAGTCTTTGTTCCCTGGTTTGTAGGGGACCAATCTATGGGGAAATGGAACTGGTGTTAAAAGGGAGTAGGAAGAGAGTTTTAGAGGAAAAACTGTTCTATAGGGAAAAGAAATACATATGGAGAAACAAGCAGACTATATCAGTGTCCAAAGCACTGAATAATATGCTCCGATTTAAGTAATTTATGTCAGTCAAGTATTTGGTCCAATATCACTGAACTGAGCTGTTGTCATAAAACTTATAAAGGAATTCAAGATAAACCTCAGGCAGGCTGTAAAGAAACAGGGAAAGTAGAGAGACAAACAGTTCTGAGAAAAGGAAAAGGGAATGAACCTGGTGGAACAAGTGGCCTTTTCCTGCTCTGTAGGTTTTCCAAGAATAAACCTATTTAAAGAATAAAATTATTGCAAATCTGTCCCTACAGTTACTGTAGCGATAATGAAAGCCACTAAAATGAATATTTGATAAATGAATAAATGAATAAAAATGAAGGGAATAAATGAATGGTAAATGAATATAAATACTAAATGGTGAAAATTAAATGAATAATTCTCTTAAATGAATAAATCCGCTGCACTTCAGTTTGTTACTGCTCTATACAGATTAAATTCCTCTTAAGCAGCATCTTGAAAGGAGTTTACATTGCACCACACAGATAGATATATATATACTGGGGGTTATCAGGATAATGGAAAGTAAACATCTGTGTGTGTGCCATTGCTTGGTTTCTTTAGCACACACCAAAACTGACAATTTAGTTATTAGTTAGATTTTACAGTTGGTGCAGTCATTGACTGTTGCAGAGGCAGAGGTATCTCAATTTTTGCCTGAGCTCTTTAATTCTCTTAAAGTAACTGTGCATATCCTGTACTGTTATTAAACATTAGGATTTGGGGCGTTGTAAAAGACACAAGTATCAGTTTGTTCAGACAGCATACAGTCTAGAAGTCAAAAAGGAAGACAAGAGTTTTAGAGAGGGAGCTAGAAAGATTATTCAATACAGCAGTAGTTCTTCAAAGAAAGAGAAAAAGGAAGACTTGACAACAATTATTGAATGTAGAAGGGAAGAAATATTCTGAATATTTCAGGAGGAAGGAGGCCAGAGATATACAGGTTGCAGACAGGTGGAAAGGAAAAGATACATAGGGCTAGGTGAATAATCGAAAGATGGAACGACATGGTCAGAAAAAATATTTGTCAGTGGTCAACATAATTGAACTAGAAAAGAGTTCCCTAATTGACATTGCTTAGAAGGTTAATCTGTGGACGGCCCAACCTTTAGTCCTTGTTCAGACTAGACCCCCAGTCACTCTAGCTGGAATTGGCAACAAGAAATTTGTACCCCATCACCTCTGTCATTTCATTAGCATCAATATTTTTGTCCAACTGCCTCCTTATTTAAGCATTTGTATTGCAACCTGCTGCTAGAACCGAAAGCAGAATTTTGACCCTGCAGAATCTATGGAGAGAAACTTTTTTGTTGTTGTTTAAAAGAAAAATGCAACTCGGCTCCACTGGGAGTTTTTATCACTTTTAGCTGTGGAAAATTAAACTGTTCTTATGCTGTACAAAACGTTTGCCTTCTTCCACTCCCCCACTGTTAAATTCTGAGTGCTCTGCAGAAGCAGTAGTCCCAGTAACTGAGAAACGTGACAGTCAATACAAACAAAACCCCACAGGATACATGAGTATATACCCCCTGAACCTCCCTAACAGATGAAATCAAGGGTTGCTTCAATTCCTCAGATTTAAGCACCAGATTTAGTCTATTTACAATCCAAAATTCTATCTCTCTGTAAACCAAACAATTTAAATTCTGCTCCAGAGTCACATAAATCTTAAAATAATACTGCATACCTGAAAAAAAGTGAAACATCAGTCTGTTTTAGAACTTGTTGCTGCATATTTTACTTCAATTCTCCTCTCATCCCCTGGAGGAGATGCAGTAAACAAAGATACCTTGAGAACAGCCAAAACCATCATGTGCTTCTGGTATAACTGCACCCAGCTTTGGGTTTAGCTTTGCACAGCTGCTGTTTGGTCACTAATGTCACTGTTTCTTACCTAGGTCTCACTGGGGAATTAGGCTTGTATTTTTGGTAGATAAGTTAAACCTGTAAGCTTTAGTCAGTAACAAGTCTCATCATGAGGTCCCTGTATTTTGAACTAGTGCTTCTCATTCCAGATTGTGTTTCTTTGCTTTGCTCTTACTTCAACAGAGTTTAAGGATTGTAACCCAACAGGTCTTTTACTTGTCTTTTGGTAATTCCTTCCTATTTGATATCTATGTAGTTTCTGTACCCCAGTTCTGAAAAGAATTATTACAATATACATTCTATACATCATAAAAAAGAAAATTTCAAATACAACAGTCTACATAAAAATGGCTGAGCAATCTTATGATGGGTTTGTATCTCCTTTTTCTCCATGGAAGGAGCCAAGACCTGCATCCCAGTATTTCCTAGCCTTGATGTTTAAAATGAAATTACCAGGTTAAAACCAGCAGACACATCAATTAAAACAAAGCAATGAATAGGATGCTCACGGTCCATTTAAAAGTAACATACTTTGCCCTGTTGCCCTTTTCTTTTTTCTGACTCTTAAAAAGCTGGACTTAGCTAGTAAATAGTTGGTATCTAGCTGATATCTACACATCTGTCTCGGTAAATTTACAGAACTAAATTTACACTGGATTTATTACCTGTCTTAATGTCTATTAGTCTTACAGCAGCAGTTTTATGTGATTGGTTAACTTGGCTTTGAAACAATAACTAGCAAAGGCATTTTAATAGTTCTAATTCTCTGCACCACATTAGAAAATATTTTGTCATTACCTTTGTTATTGTTCCATTATTTGCCAAGCCGCAAACCTGTTGATATCCCGCAAACACTTCAACTCTTAAAGTTAAGGCAAGACTGATTAGCAAAAAATTCTGAAATACGAAGCTCCATGCGATCTTGTTTACTCATTAATTGCCAAAAAGCCATTTTGTGCTCCTCATTCCCTTTTATAGCTATTGACTGAAATGTTGCATCAGTATCAATTATGGGGATTTGAAATGGTGAGAATGGTGGAGAAGCAGAGAATGAGATTTCATGATCACATCAAAGCCATAAATATTGCCATTCTTACTGTTCTAATGTCCCTTAAGCTTTATATAATGGTTAATTGATTGCTAAAAAATCTTTCAGGTTCATTTAATTTTCAAGAATGTAGCCTTGTTAGTATGTTGCAAGGGCTCTTTTTTTGTTGTTTTTAAACAGCAAAGTTATATATTATGTGGCATGAATTATAAAGCAGTTGTCATGGAGATGTTGCTAATGCAGGAGACTATATACTGTGTACTTCGAAAACTGCAAAGCATATCTGTTTACAAGCACCTTTTCTGAATGCTTTGCAACTGGTGGTTAGACTATTACCTGGATAGTTCATTGCACCACGCCTGAGTATTACGCTATCGCAGTGGTATATCCAGATAGCTCTCACTTCTTACCTGCCTAGACATTACTGGAAATTTTAGCGGTATTCAAAGACTGTAATGAGGCAGTGAATTGAAATATATTGAATTGCTCCGAAGATTATGCCTTATCAAATAAATGTAGAAATTACATGGAACTCAAATAGGTAATATTAAGAGCTTGAGATCTAGGACTTCTTTTTTTCTTCCTTTGATATATCAATATTAATTAATTTAGCTAAAAAACAGTAGGAGTACAAAAGCTATCTTAATGAACCGGTGTCTGCAATCTAGTGGCTCAAGATTTGCTTACCCCTATAAGATTTTGGTAAGTAGGTTACAGAACTGTTTCCCTCTGTTTGCACAGCTGTGAAATGGGGACATTTATGCCTAATTATCTTTATAAACTGCTTTAGAGCTCTCAAGAGTGAGAACACCATTTAGATGTTAGGAAAAAACACCTCTATCTCAAAAGTTTCTCAAAAGATAGTATTCACCTGCCTTTCTTAATAGTCGTACTTTATATGTATACAGTGATATTAATCTGTAACTTTTATTCTTTAAGTGCCGCATTCCATCTTTAACAGTCAGTTTGACAATGTTTTTGCTTGCGTGTTACCAAACAGAACAAGCTGGCATGTACACTTGTTTCATAAGACAAATGGTTTTAAAGGAAGGTTTGCAGTATTACAGAATCTCATAACAGCAAAGTATCATTATCTTTCTGTCTTTTCAGGTAGTGTCTGTAGAAGATACTGGATTTTCTGACAGAGAAAACAAGATACAGACTTACTGAAAATTGCTAAGTAGGTTTTGCATTAAGCATCAAGCTCACTATTTCATATTTTCATAAATATGTAGAAAATCATGATGCCTTGCAAAATGAAACTTAAGGGACCAGTTCATGAAAAAATTATATGCTCCGTTTACTCTGGCCTCCTATGTACTTTATTTTTTATAAACTCACTTACCCTTTTTATGCAGAGGACCATCTCTCTAATATGTAACCCAGAAGGGTGGACTGCAGAATGGGGAGGGAGTAAGCCAAAAGAGGCATTTGCATTTCCAGCACAAAAAATACATTCAGAAATTTACCCCACATTAGAAAAGAAATGAACCACACAGAGTTCTCTTGTTGTTTGGAATGGGTTTTAGTGTAGATAAATGAATAAAATTAAGAAAAAAAAAAGTGAGGGACACACAATCCTTCTAATGGCTTTTGTAGATGGCAACATGTGATTTACACACCCCAAACCACTTATTTTATCGCAGAAGCGACACTGTACACCCCAGATATTTTTTTCTTCTCTCTGTTATTCCTCAGTTATTCCATATTTTTCCTCCCTTTTTCCTCTTGGGGACAACCTCCTTCTGAATTATACTAGCAGATAAATATGATCTTATTACCCTGGTGGGATTCAATGACCAGAAAAAAATTCAATTGGAAAATGCCTGCTCACATGTTACCAGAGCAGGCAGGGTTTGCTTTTCTCACCAGGTGAGGAAGAATTACTTCCCTGTTTTTTTCTTACAGATGATTAGTGATGTCAGCTATGTTTCTGCTGCAGAAAATTTAGTTTGAAATATTCACCTCTTTTAGAAATTACCCAAATTTGTTAATACATGTGAAAACAGCAAATGCCTCACCCTTGCTAGATTTCTACCTTCTATTAGCTCATGCCAATTACAATGGATAAGACTGCGCTTTTTGCCTGCTGGCCTCTATTGATCCTTACTGTTGTTTTTTTTTCCCGACTAGTATCAGTTTGTAGTCAGTGGTTTTATCATGGACTTCAGTGGACTGTGAACTCAGCATATTACTACAACTTCTCACACAGACGTACAAAGAAAGATCTTACACATCTGCTGAAATATTCTACTCTTTAATATGTGACATACATACCAGCAAAGGCACAAAACCTTCTTAAAAGTTGTATGCAACCATTTTTCCCTCATTCCACTGATGATTTTGCTACTTGTAGAGAGGGAACCTAAGGAGGGAACTTGAAGACAAAAAATGCAATTAAACATTAAACAAGATAAGGCTAATCACAGTCTTTTCTCTGGCAAAAATTATTAGAAATGGACCTGGTGAGGAGGGGAGGACAGTAAGGATGATGAAGGAAAAGTCAACAAATGCTGTGAGAACACAGATTTTTTTTTTTAATCTCTGCAAAACCAAACTTAGAAGTCATTAGTGATCTCTCTGTACTTTATAATTTACAGCACTCAAAAATAATCCTCACAGCAAACCATGATGTCATATCATCCACATTTAGTTGCAGTCTTGAGAGTATGATTTCATTTCTGTATTGAAGTGAGCATGGTTTTAAAATTAGAGGGCAGGACTGGATGTTAAAATATATGATTTCTAATCCTAATCATGGAACATCAGTTAATTCAATAATCTTAAATAAAGTTTAATGTCTCCATTTTGGGCTTGCTGTCTGATAATTTCAGAAGATGTTTAAGACTCCACATGCCAAAATAAATAAGAAGAATCCTCCCCCCTTTTCTTCCGTACCCCTAATGAAAGCCAACAGATTATGGCTCAGAACTGCCAGGAAGCTTAGTAGCAACTTCACGTGCTCTGCAGTATTTACAGAGTCTCAAACTGAAAGGTAGCCACACAATGGCAAAGTATATTCTTATCAGAGAATATTAAACTTTAGTTTAATGTTCCAACGCAATCTTTATATACACCCTGTTAAAACATGGGTTACAATTTCATTGCATAGCTATAATGGAAATTTTATGCTCTAAGCGTGACAGCAAAAGCTGAATGAAATCAGAAAAAGACACAGGAAACAGTGTGGCCTGATGAACCCTGATAATTACTATAGTTCCATGTGTTGGACTGGTGTAGACCAACTTAATAGCAGAGCAAGAACGACACCAATTTTCATAAATTTCTGACATTAGTAATGCCTCGTGCAGATTAGAATGTAATGCTCTGGAACAGCAGTTAGGAACTAAGTGAATTTCTGGGCAAAGCTCACCACTGAGGGTGGGTCCTAGTCTTCGTCCTGTAGGCATGGTTTGTTCCTCCTGTGTCACTTCAAAAGAGTATGTACAGAACTGGAAAGATGTTGAAGTCATTCCTACCACGTGATAGTGAGAGTGAATCATGATAGTTGTTCCTACTGCGGAGCAAAGAATGTGAATGTGTGAATGTGTAGAGACATTAAAGTAATCATTAATCCTTTTCTACTTGTCAAACAAAAATGTACTCTTGGGGTGAGAATATGTTTGGCTGAGAACAAGCTTTTAGTAAAATAGATTTGGCAGATGCATATTTGCAGATGATCATGAAGGATGAATCATGACATTTCCTGACAACAAGCACACCAAAATGTCTGTTTTGCTACTCTCTCTCCCTCTGGGTATTGCATCAGCCATACATACTATGCATGTGTTTGTGTACAAATCATTCAAGCACTAATGAAGAAAATTCTTTGGTATCTACTTCGGAACACAACACTACCGTAACAATATCCTGGTCACAAGAAAAGCAGTGAAGAACATCTGAAGCAATTGATCAGGTTCTTCTGAAAGGCTACAATTTTTGACCATTACAAATGTATAGACAAATTCTTTAATTATCTACAATCATTATATTCTCATAGAAGACTTTCTTTTTTATCACTAAACCTCATCAAAGAAGATTAATTAGCTAAAGACAATTTATCTGAGATCAGTAAACACCTCCAGTGCAGAACACATTAAAGCAAACTGTGATTTTATCCTACATTTGAGTGAAGAATAGGAACTGACTGGCAAAATGAATGAATGAATGAATAAATAAACCGATAGGTAAATAAATAAAATTGAAATTTTCTCCCAGTTCAGTATTGCTTAACATTTCAATTTTATGTTATTTACTTATTAAGAGATTTGTATGAAACCAAATCAAGCCAGCAAAAGGAAAATTAAGCTAATACAAAGTAAGAGTAAGACAAAGAACCCAGAACACCAATGAAGATGTTAGATCAGTTTGAGATGATGCTCAGAACCACATCAGATCCATGTAAAATGTACTTAATCTCGGAGCAGCCTTTGGCTAGTTAAATTTTCAATAGCCTCTATTAAAGAGGCAGGTACTCTTATGCTTCAACATCACATATTTTTTATCTGTGAAAAAAGTTACAACTTCAAATTCATGTTGACAACTATACAAAACCCCAAGAAAAGCATACTGAACTGAACTTGTAGATTGATTCAGCCTCATTCATTGTCTTTTTCAGTTTTGTTTGTTTGTTTTCTTTTGCATTTTTTTCTTACTTTCTTTCTTACTCCTTCCTTTAAATTAATTGCTTTTGTAAGGAGAAAGAATCTGGCTAGTCCATAAAAACTTGTTATTGTAATATTTACACATTAAAATTCTACTATGCCTTTGAAGTTGAATGCTGCTACATGTACAGTACAAGCTGTGACCTCCCAGGTGATATCTACTAGAGAGCCATCTAGTCTGACTTGTTGCAGGTCCAGAGCATCGAATCAATATCAGTGAGAATCACATAGGCTCTCAAAACACAGAGGCTACTAATGTAAAAAAGGTACAAATAAATGTGTTATCAAAGGCTTCAGTCCGTTGTACTAAGTTTTACAATACCTTTGTTTATTCTTAAGGATTTTCCCCTAAAACTAAATTTTAAGCATTAATTAGTTCTTTAAAATGGATGTAAAAGCAAATAACAGCACTGCATCACAGTGAAGTTTAATCACATTCATTCTGCTTGAGCACACTAGTTACATTTGACCAAACAGTATCTTCCAAACAGTATCCGGCCTTAACATGAAGAAATCCACAAAGGTTATTTCTACATGTTGCAGTAATCTTTCATGAAGACATTTTACCTCATTTTTACTTTGAAATGTTCAGTTGCATTTTCCAGAGGAAACTGCCACTAGGTTCACTATCTCCTCAACTAGGAGGAAAGATTACAGACAATTGCTACAACCAGTGGGAAGCACAGGCCATTTTGGAATAATGATAAACCCTTGGTTTGTCAATTGACAGTACTTCACCAGTAGGGCTTTAAACAGATTGTGTTTGCTTGCCATCACCCACTGTTTCTGTCTTCAGATAGTCAGGGCAATCATTGTTCTCTGCAGATATAAAGAAGCTGCAGTACAGGATTCTGTTTCTGGCTAAGGACGTTTATTTATTGTTAAGTATAATATATTGAAAGTCATAGCAATGCTAATGGGTCAGTACAGGTACCTTCCATCATGAGTTACCGAGATGCATTTCTTCAGAAAAACTCCTAGGTGAAATGTTTTCAGCTAGCTGAGGTTAATCAAGATAGGTCCTTTATCATCTCAAGAAATAGAGCCAATAACAAGTAACAGAAATAATATCATAAATCATTCTTTACAAAGTACGATTGACTATTATTTGCTAAAATGCCTGTCATGGTGAATTTACATACTCTTACTTGTTGAGTGACAATAAGAAAGCAAAGAGAAAGAGTCACAAGGGACACAAGAAGGTAAAGTACTGCTATGTACTACCATATTTGATAGCAGGTATTGATTTACAGAACAAACTAGCAAACGATCTTGCCTACAAGTTCAAGGGATATGGCTCACATGGCAGTCTATTCCTGACACGAAACAATCTAAATTCCTGTCATTTTGAACAGTTAGCTGCTCAGAAAGTCCTGGATACTCCTGAAAGGAAACAGCATAAATAGAGAGAGTACGTTTTATTACTGCCTATCTGTTGCCATAATTCTTGTATTAATATGTAGGGTAGGTTCTGCTCACAAGATGGCAGTGTTGATTATTACACACTGCTCACTGAGCCTTGTTCTAGCAGGCCTCTTGTGTTGCTACCCAGGAAAAACCACACAGGGTGGAATTCCCTACAGGGCTGCATCTCCACACCTGCTAACCCAAAAAGCAGATCATCTGACACATCACACTGCGTATTTGCTACCATAAACCTTACGGATTAAATATGCAACATTCATCTAAATCTCTGAACATCCTAGCACCCAAACAATGTTGATCTTTGTTTTCCAGTTCTTATTAATGTTGACAGAAAGCGTTTTTTCCATCCTTACAGTTGGCTTTTTCCCTGTAGAGAGAAGGGATGGTCTCTAAACTGGTAGGATTCCAAATTTCCAACCTCTGTTACATTTTCTTTAGCAGCCAAAGGTTCCACATGGTTAACACAAATGATTACCAATGGCTATTTGCAATGCAGATATGCTCAAGTAGTTTTGGAATCCTGTACTGAGTAACAGTCAAACTTTACAGAACTTTTCTTCTGGACCCAAGAGCTTGCATCCTACTAAATACACTCACGACACAAGAACTGATGCATTTTCTGTTCAAACTCAGCAAACTCAGCAAACTTCTTTAACTAACAGTGCACTCAAAAATCAAACAGGTTTCATAGGACACCTATTTATCCAGCTCTTCTTCAGAGGTTGAGAAGAAAGAGGCTTATCATTTCCACTGAACATTGTGACATTTTTTGGAGAATTGCTTAAAGTGTGAGAAAGCAAAAGGGCATAAAATTCACTAACATTTATCCAAATCCAGAATAAAAGACAAGGATATTTAATGAAGATTGATAACTAAGGGAGATTTGTGTCAGTAAATGAGAAAATAAAGCATTCAGAAAAGGGATATTATATATTTTTTCAGTAGTGAGCCTAAGTGCAAAGATGTAGCATAATGAAACAACATGCCAGAAACAGGCAAAAGTACAAACCAGAGTTGCCAAAACAAGTTAACAGAGTTTCTGGCTGCAAGTGCTGTTCTCAGCATCTACAGTCATCAGGGCATGGAGAAACACCCGATATAAACTGAGGCAAAACTGACAGAATCCCATTATGTAAAAAATGAACGACGGGAACAATGTTTCTTTCAAAACAAGAGCATTAAAAATTCTTTTATTTACTTGATGTAAAACTGAAATATGCTTACTTATGCATTCCCACTGATCTGTCTCCAATAATGAAAGTGATTTTAAAGTAAATTAAATTTGCAGTGTTTACTCTTGATCATCACATGCGAGACGAAGCTTTTCTTAAAGAGCTGCTGTGCATCCAATGAGACAACATTTGCTTTGGACACTGTAACAGAAACATTTAACATTATAACGATGGTAAGGCTTCCAAATTCAATCCCAACAGCAACAAAATGCAAAGCTCTGGCTAAGACTGCATCTGTAATGCAACCAGTTCCGTGTACATCTTCAGTTCACCTAGAGCTTCAGATTGTTCATGTTTGGTGTCACTTGTAATCCACCACAACATACTAAGAACAGAGTTACAGTCCTGAAGTTGCAGTTTCCTGCTTTGCATACGTAGTTAAATATCTACTGTTTAGTAAAGAGTTTCTATTAAATTCATTTGTCATCTACATGATACATATTTTGGAGACAGGCAACATTTTTGAAGGATGGGTGAGTTATATGAATGTTAAATCTTCTCAGCCACTGTGGTGATCAGATGGCTGAAGCTATCGCAGCTATACAAAGGCATTCATGTATTCCTTCCTACTGACAATGGGGAGCTCAGGGAGAAAAACCTATTTCTCATTCATGGACAGAACTCAACACTGTGGTTGCTCAATTGCAAGGGCACTTTCTCTCTCCTCCATTGCCCCCCATGTAGTTATTTCTCTGACACTTCCTCTCATGAAATGATTTTCAACAGAGCAGTGCGTTCTGAATCCGTCTGAGCCAATGGTCGTTTTGTCACCTCTGTTTTCCTTCCACCTTTTCAGTCATCAAGGCTGCCAGAGCATCTGCTATGCCTTTCCCCTGTGAGAATGACAATGGATTGTGACCTTGCTTTCCTTTCCTTTCTCATTCCTTTTACAGCATCTGTGTAGGTATCTGTAGCCAAAACCACAAATTTGACTGGCGTCTTAGAAACGTATTTTTCTACTCCAGACTAATCTCATCTGGCCAAATGAATGTATCAGGTGATAAGCATTCTGGGATAAGAAGGACCTTTTTCACCTGTGTGTATACGATTATGCATTGCATGAGTTCTGGCTCCGTGCATAATTAATGAACTTTAGTGATGCTAATAAATGCCACCATAACAGAATGAGAATTCGGTGCCCTAGCATGCTGGAACAGGCTAGCCTTGCTTTAGCAACTTGCTACCCTCTCATTTTGCTAAGTGTTCCTTTCCCGCTTCCCAGTTGATTCTCTATTTACTTCCTTGCGCAGTCTGTACCTACAGCAGAGGCTGAGTTCCTACTGACATTGATCGGGAGTCTGAATTTAGACTCTGCAGTGGAGATTTGAAGAGTGCACTGGTGGGGAGAAACTTGCCCTTGGCTGCTGCATGCATGACTCACTAAAACTGATATTTCAGATGTCCCAGATTATGACCTACTTTACTGTGTATTACTCAGAGAGATGAGTAAGACATTTCTGAGGCTGATAGAAAAACAGTATTTTTTGTGGTAGCAAGGAAGAAATGCTTTCTTAAACATTAGATCAATTTTGAAATTCTTGTATCAATGATTAAAATTCCCTGGGGCCACTGTGCAAAGTCTACTGAAGAACCAAATTGATTTTCATAGGCTACAAATCAGATCTGCGGTCTTTAACTGAAATGCAAGGTGCATGTTTCCATACATAAGGGATCATCTAACTGATGAAAGACCAAATAGGCCTCCATAAATAGATTTACTGTTTGGCAAAATTACAGGATTTGTGGGTAATTAATTCAGTACTGGCACTAGAAGTACTGTTTTCAGCCTATTCTGCAAACTTAGTGTGGAACGGGCCTTAGAGTCAGACTATCTTTTAGCATGTCCCTAAGTGCTTCGCTGATGTAATATCATAGATCCACTGAAGTCACTGGAAGCCTTTCCCTGACTTTTATGAGCTTTTCATAACATCTTCTATGATTCAGTTTTCCAGGTATAAAATGCGAATATGAATAACAGCTCTTTCCTCCTATTATCTGTCAGGTCTATTTAAACTAGAAGCTCTTAGGGCAGAACTGTCTTTTATATGCAGGTCCTGAGCATAGAACAATGGTCCCCCAGCTCTGGAGGGGAGCTAAGTACTACCATAATATTATGCTCTAGGTCAAACCAGTCTTAATTTATGGAAGCTCAAAGGCCCATGCTATGCAGAGGGCCAGGCTAAATCACCAACTGGATCCTCTTCTCTAGAATTTAATATGAGTAACCAGGACACAGCTAGTAAAATGCAAGTCTAGTTCTGTTTTTCTACTGCTACTAGAATTTCTCTGGCTCTGGGTACATGCATGGATTTATACACCCATGTAGATTAAACCTGCTATTTAATAAGCAAGTCTTGAAAGAGCTGTGGCTCAAGATTTTGAAAAAGTTTTGAAGAATGAAGCAAATACTTGGGTGTGTGATTACACTGAAATCAGTGCAAAGATATCATCTCTTGCAGGAACTGCATGGCAACTTTGTGGACTGAACACTCGTCATATAGGTCTTAACCATCACATTAATCTCAGAAGAGATCTGAGAGAGCTTCAAGAAATTTCTTCTTATTCCCTTTAATATTGTAATATACTTGTGTTGGTCTCTTTTTAACCCTATACTGTAATGTAATATGTCAGTAGGGGGGGATTCATAAAACATCAGCATTTTGATCTGTAATACTCTTGGACTTTAAAAAAAAATTTTTTAAAAAGTTTCTCCAGATAAAAGGTCCCATGTTCAGTTGCCTGTTTAATCTGCAAATGAAAGGCTGATATAAAATACCAAAGAAGGAAAACACAAAATAATAATGTTTACCATGCAAGTAAGCTTCATTAATACAGAAGATCCTTATCTGGACAACTCAAAAGATTCCATGTGGGTGGACTTTTCTGCTGTGAGAAATAAAGTTTTCTTTTGCAGTCAACATTATATAAAGCCAATGACGTCTCCTGGTTTGTTTATCAATATAAGTTTAAAATGAATATTAGATATAAAGATTAAAAAAAAGTAACCTATTTTAATTATGTTAAGATTTTAAATATGGAATGTAAGAAAAAATATATTCAGGTTACCTCATCAAAGCAAAATGATGGTTAGACTTGTAAGTATGTACATTTTCAATTTTCTGTGTTAATTAAATGGCCTTACCCAACCTGTATTTTATATCTATTATTTCAAATTTTGACTGATGGTAGGAATACAGTATTCTAACTGTATAATAAAAATTCTAATGAGTTAGGATAATCAATCAAAGGATGACCACTCTGAATAGAAATTAGGAGTTTTGTATTATAATTCACTACCAAATACTTCCACCTAAAAATTGGAGGTAGGTAGCTTTATCCTAGAGGTTCACACTAATGCCTTCAACAACCTCAGAAAGGAACACCGGCATTTCTGCTAAAATATGTTCAGTGTATTTAAGAGCTTATTTAATTTGGTTGTAAAATTCTACTCTGGGCCATTACAAGAAATGTAAGAGATTTCAGAATGATAACAGGGTGTCAACACACTGTAGTAATTACACCTTCGACATTTTTGCAAAATTTTAGCACCAGTCTTTTCAAGACCTGCTTGCTGAATAGGAAATTTAACTGCAAAATTGCAAGCAGCAAAAGTTTTGTCTAAACCCCATTGAAGTAATAGGAAGACTTACAGTGATTGTAATGAACTTTTCAGCAGACAGAAAACATATATCTTGGATATAGAATTTGTTCCAGAACACATTCCATCTGGCATAAGAACATCTTTCTTAGTTCTTATATTCATTTATCATATTTTTAGAACAGGATTTTCAAAGCATGGATTACATTAAATGGTTTATCAGTTATGTGGTAAGAATTAACATGAGTTTAAGATGAAAACCAGACCTCTGGGGCCATACTACTAGTATTACTACTACTGTTGCTACTGCCATTAAGGCATGAAGTAGTCTCTAGACTTTCAGGGGTATTCCAGTAGCTATCTGGCTATATGGAACTTCCTCTACTGACATTACAAATACTTGAAAAGCAGAAAAAAGGTCCGATTCATATGCTCAGATTTTGAAAGGCTCATGACACTTTTACATTGCAAGTACATTAGAAAGCGAGGACTTTGGATAAAAAGTTTTGAGGAGCTGACGGTCACTAATCTACATACAAATAAAACAAGCATACAGAATCATTAAATCACCAATGATGTGACTACAGCTGCCCACCTCAGATCCTTTCTTCTCAGATTCACTGTTGCAAGTACTCTTCTACAATGTACTCCCTAAACTTTACACCATTAAATAGAAACGCACACACATACATATACAGGAATGATACATGGATTTTTTTTTTTTCATTTCATCACATGCCCTATGCACAATCTAACTTTTAAAGGAAGAATGCAAGAAAGTATAAATCTTAACAGGGTGGGTTTTTTGCACTTTGCTTTCATTTAACATATGCAATAGATCTCTTACAGCAATTGTTACTAATTTCTTTTTCCTGTATATAAATACTTTAATACTTACAAATGAGGCAACAAAGTCAATTTGACATTTAATGTTCCACACAGAAATCACAGACACTCTTCCAAGGCATTAATTAAAATTACAGTCACATAATAATGA
The DNA here is from genome assembly GCF_017639655.2 of Falco naumanni. Lineage (NCBI taxonomy): Eukaryota > Metazoa > Chordata > Aves > Falconiformes > Falconidae > Falco > Falco naumanni. The sequence goes on from NC_054066.1 coordinate 22,588,080, forward strand.
CAGCAACAATAAATACTCATATACAGGTAATAAATTAACTCATTAATTCAGTCAGTACACAGTTGTAAATAACTATATGAAAATAACAAATATTTTATATCAGGGCTTGAAATGTTAGCTCTGTTTTTAATACCAAGTAGCTATCCTTGGTTGTTCAGAATAATTATGCTTTAATGGGATGTTAAAATATACATTTTATTAAGGAATCTGGGATAAATTGGTTGGAAACTTTGTAAAAACACTTCAAAAAGATTCACAGGCTTTTTCAAGTTCTGCCTTATTCATGAAACCAAAAATCACCGAATAAAAGCAGTGGAAAAAGTGTGTGTTTACATATAGATATATGTGCCTGTGTATGTGTGTATGCATATATGCATATTTATATTTTATATACACATAAATATATAGACATGCACATAAAATACAAAATACATACACATATGCATATCTGCAGGTTCAAACATCTTATTTCCAAATACATTTCACTGAAGGATGCAAGATCATTCCTTTAAAACATTTTTAGGAAAAAATATGATACATATGTGAACTGCTTTAATTCTGATTAGCAGAAAGTCTTCAGCTTTTATCTGCTTAATCGTGGTACTATATGGCAGTCCTGTATAGGCAAAACTCCCATCACAAGGACCAGATCACTGATACTAGTTTTGACAGAGGGAGCACATGCCAACAGCATCTGACATCCTTTTTGGCTGCTGTGTGTCTCTGTCAGAAAGAAACCCCATCAATCCATTCTCACAAGGAAAGAAGTTAGAAAGGCCATGCATATCTACCCTTTATCCAGTGGCATATATAAATACCTTATTTTGTCTCACAGCTGTTTCTGTGACATAATTTGGAAAAATAGAAATGTCATTCTCACTTCAGAACCTTGCCCATGTATGTACTAGCTGCTCAGGTAACCTGCTGCTAAACTGGTTACAATACATGTTGCTAATACAGGAATTTCACTCACAAGTCCATACAACTCCTGGATAATTTATTAACCAATCATTTTAATCCTCCAGAGTTTCCAGAAAGGCAGGTTTTGTAAGCACTGAGTTACTAGGTGCTTTTGATTTATTGATACAGTCTTCGGTAGGGAACTTAATCTGAGATTCATCCACAATGTACTGTAGAATCACATCTCTATTGGCAAAAAATGTGGCATATCCCCAAGTTACCAGTCAAGACTTGTTTACTGCAAATGACTTACTGGATATTTAAAATAGTATTAAAACTGAAATAGAATATTACTAACCCATATAAGGGATATTTAGATTGTTCTGTATCTTTCACTGTAGAGAATACACTTCATTAAACAACCTGCCTTATTTTACACTTAATGTTAAAACAGGCCTGATAAAGCAATGTTTTGAGCATCTTAGAAACTTTATAATTGGTCCATACACACTGTTTCTTCACAAATGTTTTCTTTCCTACCTTGTAGTAAAAGTATGCTACTTTTCAGTAGGACTGACAGATTCTTTTAAACCATAACGAACATTTTTCAGTTGTTAATCCCTAAATTGTCCTGGCTGTGCCTTTCCCATAACAAAAGATATTTTTAAAAAGTTAGCTATCTGAAGCTAAAAATATATGAAATAGTTTATTTTCATTTCTATTACAAGTATAGAAATCAGTTTGGTACTTATCAGTTTGGTAGAACAGGTTTATTACAAGAATAGCAAAGTGTACAAAAAGTAACGACATACCATTCTTCCCCTGGGCCTTGTTCTGAAAAAAACTTCTACCGTATGGTAACAAAATATACTAAGGGCTTTGAAAAACACATATCAATTAGGTTCTGCTTAACACTGCAGTTACTTTGGTTGCCTCAACTGTACCTTTATACAATAAAAATTTATCTCAGCAACGATATGATAAACTTTTTAATACTAAGATTACTGTTTCATTGTCATGAATGAAAAGACCATGCCAGTGATTCATTTACATACCTACCCTGTGTACAACAATGGCCACAATCTTTACAAGAAAGTGCAAATATCTCAAAATTATCAGTGACAGATGAATTGGCATATAGCATTTTTTTCCCTAATCATCTAAGTAACTTTATTAGCTAAAATGAAACAATTTTACATTGTTTCAATGAAACTCCCATCTAACATGCCATTGCATCATGCAAGCATCCGATACAATGATCCAGTATGATCGTGCAATAGAACCAGAAATTATGGTTACAGGCATGATTTTTTGCCATTTGCCTGAAAAGATATTCTAAAACTAATGTATTTCAAGGCGAGGAAAAAGTATCAGAGAGGATAAAGAACAATTTTCAAGCTATAGGACTAATCTTTTGTTGGCCAATATGGATAAAATTATTTGTATGAGTTGAGGAATTTGCTCTTTAAGTGCTCTCCTTATGGAGATGATGTAAGGGGAGATTAAAGAACAACATAACGTCTTGTTTCCATAAGAGGCGAAAGGAACCAGCGAGTCAAGACAGGCTGATCGGCTTTCTCATAATTTGCTATTTCAGGTGAAGGAACCAATGAGCTGGGATAGGCCTTAACATAATACTGTACCACAGCAGCGGAAAGAGGATCATTAAAGCCAAGATGGGCCATGGTATAATTTTTGCTAACCTTGTGAAAATACATTTGGCATTACTTGTGGTGAGACAAGAACCAACCAAATTGCTAATTTAGCATAATTATAAGGCTTGAGAATATCTATAAAATGCAGCAGAACTGCTGAACTAACAAATGGCTGATTTAACACAATAAATAGAACACAAGAAAAATAATGCAGTAACAGCATAGTTAAGACAGCTGCAGAATGAGGGGGAAAGGAACTATTTGAAAGGAACATTGCCTTTGGAATATGGAATTCAAAAGTCAGTATGGAATATTGAAAAGGGAAAATATTAGAGTTGGTTTTAGGAAACCAGTTTCCCAGAGAAACTTCCCAGAGAAAAAGAGAAACCTCCATACTGGGAAACTCAGCAGAAGCAATGAACTATCAGTCTGGGAAACTGAGGCAGTAAGGAACAGAAGGCCATAGGTTACGGACTCTTGAGGGAATAAGAGACAACTGAAAACTACCAAGGTGGGATCATAAGCATTAAAAACCATAGCTGCTAAAAATCAACTGCGGTGGAAGCAAACACTTTCTCCAGGAAACGTTGAGATGTGAGGCAGGCTGAGGGATGCCACTGTGCCTGCGAGTGCAGACTCTAAGGACCAACAGCGGTGCCTGATGGGCCACATCAGGTTGGGAGAGCTTGAGGATTTGGGAATGCTTGTCATAACCATGACGTTGTGCCTTTAATATTTCTGTGGCTGCATGCCGAGTAGTTTGCTGTAGCTGTCCATTACCATTACTGTCATTAGAGTTATCTCGTAAGACTATTAGAGCCATTTGCCATCTACTGCCACTCTCGTAATTACCTCAGTATCCTAATTGTCTATTGTTATTGATTAGTTATGACTATCCATCTCACACTTAAACATTGATAAATCATAGTTGCATTTGGTACTGTCATGCTTAAATTTATACTAGCTATTAATCAATGTAAGTTTTTAAAAGCTGTCCTATATAATTCATGTAGTCACAGTCCCTTTGTTCACTTCATGGCATGTAGTCCACTTCCCCCCTTCTCCACTTACAGATCAAATTAGGCAAAATCATCTGCCACTGTGCATGCAAATTTCCCCAATCAGATGCTCTTTAGAAAAAAGATAAATTCCTAGCTAAATAGGTTGTGATCAAAACTGGAGCTAATCTAAGAGGTAGATACAGAAAAACAAAGGAAGAATGTAACATAAGAATTGTAAGAGTCACTACGTATTTCTTAAAACTTGAGTCCCACCGACCACCAAAAGAGTTAGATTTCAGCCAACACATGTTGCACTATGTAAAACACAAGTATCTATTTTAACATTAGTCTATGCAGCTGGCAGAGGACAGGCTTGACTCAAGAGGTAAAGGGGAAAACAGCATACGTTGAGGATCAGTAGGAAAACAGAAGAGTAAAGTTGTTTTTTCCACAAGGAGTGGTCAACAGGAAGAAACATGGTGGAAGGAGCCATCTTGAGAAGACTGGTAGATAGACAGGTTGGATTAGACAGAAATATATATATATATATAAAAATACAGCTATATTATTTTCATTGCTGGCTTACAAACAGAGATTATAACAAACTGCATATAAGACTAGCAAGTTAGATTTCACCATATTTTCAGAAGACTGACCTCTTTTTCCTGCTATGATGGTAACTCCTCTGTCCGTCCCTTTCTCATCAGAAGAAGACGACTTCAGCCATGTAAAAGAAAGTCAGTGATTGATATAAGTATCATACAAAACGTGACCCGTCAGTGGTTGTGTGGGGCGTTGGTGGCGAGGCGTTGCAGGGGCGGCTGTGAGGGGAGGCTGGGCCGCCCTGCACCGGACACAGCCGGTTCCAAGCGGCCCTGCCGCAGGCGCGGCTGGAGGCTGCAGTAAGGCCTCAGGGAAAGCATATTTAAGACAGGGCACAGTGCTGTCCAGCAGTGAGGGAAAGGTGTGAGCGAGCCCTGTGAGCAGCCCGGCTGGGGAGGAAGGAGATGGTGCTGTGCCAGAGGAGGCTGTTCCCAGCAGCGCTGGGGAGGCCGCGGTGGAGCAGGTAGGCACCCGCGGAGGTCCCCATGGCGGAGCAGGGAAGAGTGTGAGGCGGGAAGAGCGGCAGAGAGGAGTTGTTGTAAACCAACTGCAACCCCTTCCCCAGGCCGCTGAGGCACCCAGAGGCATGTTAGCAGGGGGGAGTGATTTTGAGCCTGGGAAAAAGGGGCAAGAAGAAGGTGTTGTTTTAATTTTTGTCATTGTCTCCCACTATCCAATTCTATTTTAATTGGTAACGTATTAATTTTCCCCAAGTCGAGTCTGCTTTGCCTGTGACAGTAACAGGTAAGCGATCTCCGTGTTGCTACCTTGACCCACACAGCATTTTCACCTCATTTTCTTCCCCTGTCCTCGTGAGGAGCCGGAGCAGGAGGGCTGGGTTGGCACCTGGCCACAGTTCAAGGCCAACCTGCCATCACAACAACAAAAACTGCAGAGCTGCATGAAGAGTGTGTCTTGGTACAGCGACTTGTGAAGGAAGGGCTCGCGTCAGACTTGGATATCAATTGGAGTCAGATAACCTACCTTACTGTAGCAACTAACTTTCATGCATTGGTATACAATTGATCCATCAAACATTTTAAGTAAAAGAAGGAAGTATTTTATTTCCACTTACAGGAAATTATATCATAAAAGCGTGCTAACTTTTCTGGAATAAATCCTTTGAATTGTTAGACTACTTTTTCCACATTTGCACCCACACCAATTTTCTTCAGGACAGGAAATTTTGGAAGATCAATAAAGAGAAATCAAAGGGTTGTTTTTAATAGTCTGACACTTAGAATAGCTGTATAATATTAAGTACAGTTGACACCAATCATACCTAGACAGCAGCTGAAAATACTCAGTGCAGAGAAAATACCACTTTTCTGCCATGCCTTGGTCTCTTTTGTTAAATCTGTTTTCAGACTGCCAGGATGAGCTAACAAGGAAAAAAGAGTAGATGAAACTACCTGGTTTGTTGTTTTGTTTTTAATATTTTTTTAAAAAAAATATTTGTCATATACTTGTGCTATTTCACCAGCAAGTTCTGAAACCTTGCCCTGAAGCTGCTCACTTAGGACCAAATGCTTTCAGTAAGCAGTACAGTAGTCATCGTAACTGGCAAGCCATTCTGGCAGCCATGGCGACAGAGGATATCAGCTGAAGCTTACAGGCAAATAACATTTTTTTAGTCCATGTTTAACTAAATTCACCTTTGCCCTGAATGTTACTGATGAGAACCTACACGCAAGGCATGAGGGAGGGTATTCCAATCAACAGTAGAAGTACTATTATTAAGGGCCACGGGAATCAGTCCATCGGTTCACTCCTTTCAGAGTACCAAGTGAGAAGCTGAAGTTCATTAAAACTGTAGCTTTGCCTTGCTTGGCTGGAAATTACAATGCTGCATTTATTACATAATGTATTCCTCTGATGTATATTTTACTTATCATAGATCATGAATTAATAGAGGCACGATTTTAGATAAAGGGATGGAAGGTAAATGTCAGCAGATGATAATATTCTCTGTATCAACATAACTTCTCATGTTGACTCTGCAGAAACTTCCCTTGAGGCTAAATCTGGCAGGCTGTGATTTGTGAAACAGTTTAAGGTGTATATTTGATAACCAACTATCCTAATTAGTTCAGTCATTATCAGTCTTCTTGATAGTTTTGGTTTCATTCCAATATCTATTGATGTATATGAGAAGGCTCTGTTATTATCAAGGGAAAGCAGGTCATATTTCAGACTAACTGGCTTTCAATAGCTGTCATTGGATCATTCTTAAAGAAATGCAAAGTTCTCAGCTCTAGAAAAACCAAGGACACTGACTTAGGCCTCTGGTTCCCCTCCCTCCAGAGAGCCCCAAGTGATCAGGATACCAAAACATGGCACATCTAACAAGCTCTCTGGCCATCTGAGTATTTATCACGGCATTCAATCTTGAGGATGGTAGTAGGATAGGCTTGAATTCAAGTTAGTAATGTTTCCTCTCCCTGACAATTTTATTCTAGCTTCTGTAAATAAAAATAACTATTTCTTTATTCTATTTTTTCGTATAATTCATCATTACTGTTAGGCTACTTTGTGTCTTTACTGCCTTTTTTTTAAAAAAATCTCTATCTTTTCATGTCTCTCTTATTTTTATATTAACAATTTATTCTTTCACCAGATGCAAACCATTTGATGTTGCTAAGCTCACACACAGCCATTGTTATTGTTATCAGTATCAGTAATGGAATCATTATCATTCTCATCACTAAAAGCTAGCTCATTATCTGATAAGTCAAAATTTCCTCCCAAAGATTTTGAGGTATTTGCTTTTCCTCATTTGTATTCTCAGAAGTCATTTCTTTCTCACTGGCTGGAGATGAAAATGTACCTTCCATAAGTAAGCTGCCATTCTGCTCATTATGCAGCTTTGATTATTAATTTTTCTTTTCTCCTTTGCAGCACAAGAATGATTGCATTTTTAACTGGTTGATGACTCCCAAGGGATTTCCTTTGAAAAACAGCTACTAGGGGTTAAGGTCTGATTAGGTGGGCTTGAGACAACTCCTCATACAACTACTAAAATCCATGGGCGCTGATAAGAGTGACAGTTGAACCACAGCATCGGCTGGTGGGTGGCTTCTTGGGGAATACACTTTGGCAAGAACTTGAGATAATGATACCGGTGACAAGATGGCCTTTCACTAGGGCAAAAGATGAAAGAACATTTCGTTTCTTTTTCACCCTGCTTTCTCACCATATTGATTTGGCCACAATCTAGTCCAAACACCTATTAGCCAAGTTAGTTGCAACAGCTCAGACAAGCTTTTCAGTGTTTGCTTTCACTCTGCAAATGGGTGGCTACTTCTTCTGTTAATAACCAGTTCTGTGGATGTATATGCTAAATTCTTCCCTGCTGTAGACTGTCAACTCCATGGCTACTCTTTTGTCATCACTAGTCAACTGTGCTAGTGCAGAATATTGACTGTCTTCATATCTATCTGCAGGGTAAGGTTATAGTTTGTCTAGCTTTCTTGTATCTGGTTTCGTTTAGTCCATCTTTGATTTGTCCTTGACACTATAGAGAGGGTGAGATTTACTTTTCAAAACTGCTTGTTTGATATGGGAATCCTCTTCTGATCTTTCACATACATGGTTCTCCTCTTATGAAACGCTACTTCATTTTGTAACTGGGGTCAAGAACAGACGTCTCCAATAAGAAGTGCCAACACATCAAATGTGCAGGATATTTGGAAAGAATATGTAATCAGTCTGGGGCAGAGGGAGAGCTGTTTCATTTTTGTTACTCTGGTTTTGTTCTGCTTTTCTCTCACAAAGAAATATTTCTGATGATGAGGTACAGAAAGCTACCTGATGTGTGAGCTGTAAGTGGCCTTTTAAAATTCAATTAACTTTATTTTATGGGATTCATGTGTTTGTAATATCAAGGAGTCACATTACTGAAAATTAGTTTCAGTAATGCTCTTCTAATATTACTGCACAGCTATTTGTTCCCAAATGGAAAGAAAGCTAATTACGGGACTTAGTTTTTCACACAGCTGATACTGCTTTACCCATATTCCCTCACATGACATAAGATTATGCATGCATGTTACTAAATCATATTTTAAATCTGAGATATCTGACTTCTTTAGTAAACAAAGCATGTCTATTTGCTTAGCCAGGGACATTCACAGCCAGAGAAAGAATTTAGATTCCTGATTTCCATTTATCTCTCAGACTGTAAATTCTCAACTTTAACACATATTATGCCTAGAGAAAGGCCTTTGCATATGCCATCCTGGCACCATGGCATCAAGCAGCAGATCCCTCTAAAAGCCTCATATACCAAACTCACCATTTTCCCCCAATGTATGGAGCAAAGATTACTTAATATTTAATACAGCCAGCCTTTTGGAAGAGAAGATTGGAGCCATGTTTTAAAGCTTTAAATTTTGCTTCTTCCCAGAAAATAATACAAACATTTTAAGGCTCTGGAATATTTTCACAGATCTTAGAGCTCATTTCTCAATTTGGAAAAAGCCTGGCTTTAAAATGTCACACAAGTATTTTCCCTACAACAGAAATGTCAGTATTATAAAATAAACCTGTTAAAAATAGATTTAATGTATGGGAACAAAATTAATCCATTTCAAGGCCACTGGGGTCACAGTCTGAGTGGGAAGATGGAAACCGAGGAGTGATAATTTTTAAAGATACACAACAAAGATGTTTCATTATCACTATATTGGCTGAACCAGAAAAAGGCATTGGATTTTGTTTAATGGGAATTTGTATTTTCTTTGCATGCTGCTGTATATTGCAGGCTGGTCAGGGTGAAAAATGAAAAATTAAAAATGGCCCAAACTATGGCAACTGAACTTCAAATTTATACCTACTTTAAGAAGATGCAAGACAGACTGCATACAGAATGTTATGCATCTTCGTTCATTTCAGACAGAGCTGTAACAGATTATAGATTTTTAATAAAAAAAATTTCATATGTAATAGACACATATAACTTCTCTATTTTTCATTACTGGTCAATCTGTAGAGTATACTATGCTAGCTAAATTACCTATGTTGCATGAAAACAATGTGAAACAGAAAAAAAAAATGTAATACAAACCAGACAGAAAATTATTTTCTTTCATTTCTTCTCTCATTTTATTCTTCTGGCTGTTCTGTTATAGGGCAGAAAAACTGGATGCTAATTACACCTCCTCCCCCCCGTGACCAATAAAGAGATAACACCTTGCATTTACACAGTTTAACAATTTTCATGGGAAAGAGATATTGAGGAATTCAGAAATTTACAGGAACTACACATATATTTGTCATAGGAAGCAATTACCTTTATAAAATTAACATTGAATCTGAAAAAGTGCCATACCACATCCATGTTTAACTATACATTTTAGAGGAAATCTAATCTACTTCAAAATTTTCCCAGAAGAACTACAGAAAGGAGACTCGTACACTGACCTGAAGGACACTGCCCACAGTAGCAGAATGCTGCCGGGTTCCCCGGGATCTCTTGGGCACCTGCTGCCCAGAGTGCTGGTTGTTTTGCCTGAGAGATAACACTTTTAACAGAGAATGCAGTTTGTTGTAGATCACAAGCCAGTTCTTCACTGGAACTTGGTAATGACTAACTGATACCTAGTCAGCTGATATTTTAAATACCAGTGACATTAATTTCATCCCTCAATTCTTGTAAGGTCAGCAAATATTTAATGTGACAAAGCAGTTTCAATATGAAATTAAGCACAAAGCAGTGATATATTTTTTTTTTTTTTATTACTTACCCAAAATGATCGGGGAATTAAACAATTAATTTTTCCTTTTATTTTATCTGAGCTAGACTAAAACACATTTTTGGTGTTTCTGCTAATATTGTCATCATGGAATTAACAAAATTCTTACCTACGTATACTAACAGCATGAATTAAGAAATACAACAATGCCATATTTGTTACTGACTGGACTCCCTACAGGTGATTGAAGAGTTCTTGAAAATACTGAATTTAAAGACCTTCAAGATTGATATCTTTCCAATAAAAACCATCTTTTTCTTAAATCTTTTCAATAAAGACAACATCAGAAAAATACAACCATTCTTCTTCCCCTAACAGTGGTAATGTGGCTGTAGCAGAACACATTTTCAAGGATTTTAGTTGTCTGCTACTCTTTTTGCTCATGGAACATGAAAGATTTTTGAGTTAGATATCTGAGCTAGATTTAGTACAGAACAATTCTTAAAAATAAAGAGATGGAGATTTTGTTGATTTTATTGAACTTACCACAGGGAACATAAGATAAAAACTCTGAAGTGGGCACAGAAGACTTTGCTTATTAGCTTCTTTTGAGAAATGGTGAAAAATATTATATCTTAATGAAGAAAGATTGTAAGTTTTACAGAAAAGAGTTTCCTGTCTACCTGTAGTGAGATGATCTCACATAGGCTTTTGGGTTAACTGTATGTCAAATGTTAAATGTATGTCAAAACATATAGTCAATTAGGAAAAAAATGGAAGCCCCAAACATTTATGTCATGCAAAACAGCAAACAAATTCTAAGAGTTAGTATTTTCACTCTCAGGAGAGAGGTACAGAACTGCAACCATGGCAAGTATGGCAGAGGAACCTCAGCACAGCAAAAATGTAATATTTTCCCTATGGAAGAACCACAGCAACAAAAATTGTGAGTATTCCCACGTTTGAATAGGATCATAAGTAGTTTTGAGGCACCACTGTTTGCTTTGTTACTTTCCACGGGCACTTTCAAACATGGCACTGTGGAGTTACATACCACTATGCCAGGCAGCGGCATCGACAACTGTAGTTCTCCCAGTTTGACACCCACTTAAAGACAGGCATCTGGGATGGCGCTCATGCCACCCTGCTCTTGCTGGGTGCTCTGCCTTTGATGGCAGAATGCAGCAGGCACCTTCCTGCTGATTTAAAAAGTTCATGTAGCACAGGCCACCCTGTGACACGCAGAAAAGCACTGTATTCCAGTGAATAGAACAGTGGACTGCAGATATTAGAGGTTTTTTTCTGAGTTCTCATGAATGGCTCTGGGCATTACATTTATGCTTAACTTCCCCACACATAAAACGGAACAATAACACTTCCTCTATATGATAAAGCACTTACCCAATCTGAAAGCCAGAACAGATCTTCATAGACTTCCAGCTGCTCCAGGTAGTGTCCCTCTGTGCTCTTCCTGTTCTGCTTTGATACAATGCAGCACAAGTTTTGGACTTTCAAGTATCATTTATAGATTCAACCACTTTTAGATTTTAAATGGCTTTTCTGTCCTTCATTTAGAGGGAAAAAAACCATGTAACACTGAACACATGCTAGAATTACTAGGAGATAAATGGTCTTCGATTTTCAAAAGTGTATTAATGGGTCAATATTCTCCTTTTTTGCCATATACAGATCTCTTTAATTATAATATTGCTACAGCTGCAGAATAATTTTGACCCCATCCATTGAGCACCATGTTTTAGTATTAATAGTTTTTGTTCTTAACAGCAATTGGGAAATACAGCCAGACATGCTGAATGATATATCCCTATCTTTACAGCATGGCTCTACTCATTCAAAAAAAGGTAATATGAAAAAGGGTGTTAATAGCAATTTATTTCTTCATTTTTTTAAAACAATGACTAGATGTGCTTAGTGCTGGGATTATATAAATTTAATATTGACCTGTAAAAATTATTTCCCGTATGTGTGTTATAGGGTAGACAAGGCTTAAATAGGATTTATTATGCATCTCTGGACTAAGGTTATTAGCACAGCAATTTGTTCAATTTGGCGTCTTTTTTTTATATAAAGTAAATACATAGCTGAACGAGTATAAATAAGAAAATGTATCAAGTTAAAGGGTAGTGTGTGGGTAATCTTCCAAGAAGTGTAATGTCTTCAATTCTAAGCAAACAGGGCTTTGGTCTAAAATTATAGTGTTGTAAAATACTTCAAATAAACTAAGCAAGAGTGTGACTTTACACAATGTTTATAGCAGGAAGAAAGGGAGCAATAGGGATGTTCTGCAATGGATAAAATGGGAGTGAACTGGAATGTAGAAATGGGGCAACAGGGGTGTTCTGCAATGGATAAAATAGGAGTGAACTGGAATGTAGAAACACATTTGCTAAGGTAATACAGCACTGGTTCACCAGGAAATTCCCAGGCATTGACGAGAAGAATACCACAAGGAAAGGCTTTATGCTGGAGAAATTAATCATGAGGTAACAGTAAAGTTTAACTGGACAATATTACAGAAATATTTTATTCAGCAAATAAAAGTAGCATATTATCAGGATTTTCATTCAGGTTGTTTAATAATATCAGCGTAACAGTCCATTTGAATGGGTGAGAAATAGAAAAGCAGTAATGGAAGGTGTCATTAGAATAGTGTGAAGCAACAGTGTCCTTGAAACCAATTAGGAATCCTCTGCAGGAATCTTAATGACACCAGAAGAGATATCTATGCATAAGGAGTTACAAAGAAAAGGAGAGAAACAAACAGGCTAGCTTTGAACAAATGATTTGTCTCTCTGGTTTAAAATAGAGTAGACTTCAGAATAAGTTTAGGATCTACACAATCTGACAGTTATGCAGGATGAATATAGTATTAAAATCTAAAGCCTAAAGGCTTCAGAGAAAGTCCTTTCTCTTCGAGAGTGAATCCTTCTGGCTAACTCCTGCTGTTGCAAAATCAGTGTGTTGCCATCCTATACGACACTCTTAAGGAATCACTAAGTGATCATGTTACATGATTGCTGGGAGCCACTGCCCACCTCTTCCTTTAGGATCATTATGTGTATAGGTAATCATGATTGGCAGGGCAAAAGAATTTACATGGAACGAAAATGCAGTATTTTTAACATGGAGGAAAATTCCACTTTACAAGTTCAGTTCTGGTTCATTTCCCAGCTTCTCTGTAGGTCAAACTGGCCCTAGACCCCTCTTTGCTTACCCTGAGGATGCGGGTAGGGTCCCTATCTGTGTTTTCCTCTTCCCCTTGAACAGCAACACACATTGATACACTGGAACTTTGCACAGTTCATCGACGTGACGTCTGGTCATTGCTGCCTTGGATGGAAGCCTTTTCTAGAGAGAATCACTGCATTGCAGACAACATCAGTCTTTAGAAACCATGAAGAGGCTAACATTAGCCATAACACAAGAAGTTAAATTATTTCAGTTTTAATGTAAATGTTTTTATATGACCAAAGAAACATGATGGTTATTTTGCTAGGTTTGGATATGTCATGAGTGTTCCATGTGTTTATTTATTAAAGACTTGTTGCTGCAAGTTCACAAAGTAAGCGGGTTTACTAAGACTGGACTCTGAATTCTTGCTTTAGTTGTCATGTTCTATGGTCTTTTTTTTTTTGTTTGTTTGTTTGTTTTTTGTGGATGGTACTGTACTTCTTATTACCTGCCTATGAGGAATTTACCTTTAAACTTATTAAATTGATTAAAATGTTTATTCTTATAGAAAAAAAAAATACAGCTAGTGTTCCTTGTGAGAACTGTGATATAAGAAAATTCCATTCCATGCTTTGAGCTAATATATTACTGCTCTACGCTACTGCCTAAAGCACAATCACAGAGCAAAGACATGAGAAATTTTAAAGCCTACTGAACACTGGAGATGTGAAATTAGCACTAGGTTATTTCGCGTCGGTTTTTAGGTCGATCTGTAGGGGAAATGCACCGCTCAAGGACTCTCCAGCTCACATCATAATTGTAAGGTTTGGTCAGTTACCCTCTAATATAACAGGTCTGAAATATAAAAAGCCAAAAAGAAAGTAAAGCCCCCCAAAATTTCTCTGCAAACACACCCCTATGAGGTATCTTAAAGTCTGTTTCTTTTCTAATGTATCATCTTCTTTTGCTTATATCTGTTTCCAGGTACATTGATACAAAATGCTGATTCCAGCCATTTTCACAGTTAGGCATTTCCACTCCTGTTTCTTAAAAACAAATAGAATTATTACAAAGGGTTCAACATACTAGCACCCTCCATTTCTATCAGTTTCACTGATAGAAATGAAATAAAGAAATAAAGCAGATAAAGGTGTTCAATCACTCCAAGAACTCCAAATAAGTTGAGATTTCTACCAAATGGAATCAAGTTCAATTTTGACACACTGCTTTAGTTTGCTTAATTTTAAAATAAATGCATACATGCTTATTTGAATATTACTGTGCCCCCATGCCACTTAAGCACATGGACAAGTTTATGGCTTGAAGGATCTGCCTTGCCTTACCTGAAGCATGGTATTATTTCCCCTTGAAATAATTATTGCACAATGAACGTTACCAGCACTGCAATAGAATGTGAGGAAGACTTTGTCCTCTTCTATGAGCAAAGGCTTGGCAAATGTCAGAGCACCAGGACCACTGCAGGAAAATGACATACTCTTGCACCTTCTGTTATTTAACAAAAGCGACCAGTTCTAAAGATGCTGCTGTCAAGGACAGTCCAAGAGGTCCATTGAAATGAAATTTTAATAGTAACAGGCAAAAACATTAACTGTAAATCAAGGAGGCTGTTTAGTCCAGCCTGCCAGAAGGCTTAGACTAGTCTGAAATTTCATGTCATCTTGCCAGATTTATAATGATATGACTGGGTACAGAGTCTGACTTGCCATCTTTGATCCAATAAAATATTCAGGCACATTACTTTCAACTTTAAATGTCCAAGCCCCCTCTTTCAGAGCCAAATTCTTCCCTGGTGGCAAGAACTTCAGAGTGATTCCACTGACTTGTAGAGGCTTTTACCATTTACTCTATAGTCAGCAGAGTGACTGTGGATTTAAACTAGTGTAATTGGGAGTAAAAGCTGGCTTTTTGAGTCTACTTCTATTTTAAAAATATCTTCTCTGTCAAGTTTCATGAGGTCAGATGTGAAGATGAATTTGTTGTTTAAGCTTCTTCCTCCTGCAGGCAAAAAGCTTAATCATTTTTTTTTCTACTGACCTTGTCTTGTCTAAAGATGAGTCAGTGAATCAAGTTATGAATGATATATCATGAATAAATGATTTATGCCTGGTCAGATCAAGTATGATGTATTACTTAGGTCCTTGAATATTATTGCATATAAAGATTTATCCAAAGTGTCATACAATTGGTCAGGGAGAGAATTCTTAAGTCTTTGTACGTCCTCCTGGAAAAAAGAAAAAAAGCATATAACTGTTCTCTGACTAGAGACATTTTTATCTTGGCAAAAATCTCTGTCTTTGGCAAAGGCTGTAAGAAGGGCAGTCCAGCAGTTACATTTCTGTGCTGGAATGCAGGAGGTCCCAGCTATGCCTGCCTTTCTCATTCTTTGCAAGTTCCTTTCACCTTAGTTCCACTATCTACAAAAGAGAAAAACAGAAAACCTCTTTAGGTCATAAGGGTGTTGTGACACAGACCAGCTCAGAGACCCTGAGGTGCTCATACAACAAAGCAATTTATTTTTATTTAAGATTTACATGAGTAATTTCCTTTTTTTTCCTAATAAATTTATTTGCTGGTTCAGTATAACTTTCTGTCTTGGCCTTCATCATATCGATTACTCATTATTGAGCCCTAACAGTACTAGAATGCAAATGCCTTCATCTCGCAGACGTTTTTCCAAAAGAATCGCATTGCAGCAACAATCAATGCCCCCTCTCATGAGATTTGATTAAAGTAGTAACAAACTTGGAAAGTAATTCCTCAGGTGGGCTACATAAGAGATCCCTGAAGTGTGTCAGATGAGGCCTGGCCATAACTCTGAGTGATCTCTGGGAAGAGAATTGGTGCAGAAAAGTTATTAAAATAAGGGAGGTGGGGTGGGGGAAGAGTTCTACCAGCCCTTTCAGCTTCACGCTGTTTCCATCCTTCTGTAATCTGATGGTTTGTGGTTTCTCTCTCCTAATGGACTTAACTTGCCTTCCCAGTTACAGTTAATGATTCCAACCTTGCCATACTGCAAAGGACCTTCAAACCACCAACTGGATCAGACCTTGTTATGTAACCTGTTTTATGTCTACTTAAATTACTTGCCTATCATAGTAAATTATTTCATTTATTCTAGATTCATAAAATGATGGGTATCAACATATATAATCTGAAGGAAATTAATGTTTTCTTGAAAAGGTTGCTTTCTCAGAAATATTAATAGATGACAGAAAAGATGGGTAAATACAATTATTCTGACAAGAAAGTGTTCCTCTTGTCCTGAAAAGGCAGCATTACCAGCAGGAGCTAAATGAGCAGATGCTTATTGCATATGGATGATGAAGGCCTCATGGAAGTAACAGCAAAAACCATGAGAAGGCCAATCACCTGTCAAGTATTTAGCACTGTATTGTGACCAGAACTAAATATCTGCAGTCGGTTTACCAACCTGCATCAAACTGCAAAGCCTAGAGTCAATACCTTGGGTTGGTAAGCAAAGTACCTGAGACGGAATTTTGCCAATCTGAAAATGCAGTTAAGAGGTGCATAGCTGGTTGGAAAAAAACGTGATGCTACAACCAGTCACTACAAATTTTTCTCTCTAAATCTAATGATGAAGCATCAGTGAAGTATGCCATGGAACATCAAGTTAAATTCTACATAGATTAATAAAAATGTTACATGCCACAAATTTATGTATTGGATTTTCATAGTGTAAAAAGAATTATTTTAAAAGCTGCCTTTTTATTTCAACTGCTACTTTCCCTGCTATTTTATAATACTGAATGATAATGAAGTTGTCATTTTACATATAGGATAATAAATTGCCTTGCTATGAATACAAGGCTATTACTCACTCATAGGGCCCTGATTATGTTGTGGTAGGAGAGCATGACAAACGCTTTATGAATGGCACAGTCCTGAAAGTGAACTCAGTCAGTGTTCATTATAGGGTCATCCTCCTACAATCTGAAAATGTGAACTTGATGTGTGAGGGTATGATCTAATTTTTCACACTCACTGTATAAGTAACACCTGCATATCAAGGTCTCCCATCATAGTTCTGCATCTTCATTTTAGATAACACAGTGATCTTTCACTTTAGGAAATGCAGTGACATATGACATATGTGGAAACTTACTCAGCTAATTTGACCATCTTTCATATGTAGTGCTATGCTGACAAACACCTGCCTGTCACCCAGGCTTGACACAAATCCATCTTTATGAATTCTTACACTGAGCCCTGTTATTATTCAGAGGAAAAAACATAAAAATACAGTTAGAAATGTCAACCTGTTCATGGTAGGTGCAGATGGCAATTTCTTTTTTCCCTCGTTTCTCTGAATGCCATATTCCAGTTTGGAATAAAACAGTTCCTTTTCGATAGATATTAGACATTTCAATGTCTGACTAGTCATCTGGCAGTACACCACCTCTCATGTTACAACTTACACCACATCCATGTAACTTGGACTTAGACCAGTTTTTACCCTTAAGGTTTCCCCCATGTGTTCTGCAACAACCTCTACAGATTTATAGTCATAGGCATTTCTCAGCCATTTTGTTTCTTCAATATTGACATAGCACTATATTATACGTACCCATTTTATTTCACTTTAGAAACTAGTTGTTTAAATTTCTTTCTAAATTGCACAACCAATACCATATGAACATTTCTACAGTTTTATGTGTTACATTTCTGTATTTTCAGCTCTTACAGTGTGTCTCTGCCCATTACTTTCTCTACTTCCTGTAGAAGATACAGTGACACAGTTCTGACAGGGCACTGTGCTCATCATCTTCCTCTCTAATCACAGCTAAGGGATACAGAAGAACACTGTATGAAACTGGTTTGCATTATGCCATATAAAAGCAGCTTATTCTTAAGGTATGACAAGTAACTTTGTTTAAGGGAGAGGCCCAGTTTTAAGTATAATACTTGCTATTAAGCCAACAACACGTTAAAAGGAAGTAAATATTGGAATGGCAATAGTTCTGATGTGTGTTCTATTTGGTGCAGGAAAAGTAACCCTTAACCCAGCGGGATAATTAATCCCTGGTGTAGCACTGACCTCAGCTCAAATATACCGAAGATGAATTGGAGGCATTGGCTAGAAACCTTAATGGATTTCTGTTGAAATAAGATAGTCAAGCAATGTCAGAGAATGATTCCATTTGTTTGAGACTGAGCTACAAACAGCAGATCAGATCTTCACTTGATGTAAGCTGACAGCTTCAAAGGAGCGATCCTGGTGTATAACACCCGAGATGCAGCCCAGAGCCTCTGCAGCTGAGAGGAGGACTAAAAGCAGAAAGAGGTTGAAGTTTGTTAGAAATAAGGTCAATGGACTGTTCAAGGTCACTGTACTGAAAGAAATCTTTGCTTTGGTGCCTTTGAGTATTCGCCTAAACGAAGGCTTTAAGGCTTTTTAAACTCAGATATTTAGACCTGGCTTATCTTATCCAGTCCTAGGATCGCCCATTCTAGTTTTTACTTGTTAGAGAGAAAATGGTGATCCAGTTGTTAATAAGTATCTCAAAATCAATTCAGCTTACAGCACCACTCTGAGAGTCACATTTATATTCTTTTCTGATGGAATATAGAAACCAACTCATAAAGCCCTGAGTTTCTCTTTCAACGACAGGATTTGCTACTATTCCTAGTGTTAAAAGTCTTAGCTATATCATAGCTTGCCCTTTCCAAAATAAACAGATCACTGTGGGGTTGAACTGCTCTTACTGGTCTGCAGTGCATTCAGAATAGATTCAGAGCTGGTTAAACTGTCATCAGAGTTCTTTGGGCAAAAGCCAGCTCTCCACTGCAGGCTTTCTGGTACCTGGTGCAATAGAATCGTATTACAAGCACCTGCCTCTCCCATTGCCCACTTCTCGCACCTTTTGAACTTTCAGCCCACTGTTGGCCCCACCAGGCAGCCACCACCAACCAAGATCTGTTTCTACTCCCCTACTGCTCATCAGCCTAGTATACAAACATCTCACTGTTACAGTGTCAAATTATTCATTACATCAGTTGCATGGTTAGCATACCTGCATTTCATACAAAAAAAAAAATGCCTTCATAGTTACATGATCCCATAGACTCCACTCCCCTACAAATGTCCATTGTACTACTTGATGGGAAATACAGGTACAAGAAATGCCACAGCAATCTCAGAATTAAAGAAAACAGTGAAGAGCATTGTTATATTCCCATTCTCTTGGACAAATCTGGTCTATACCAAGACTGACTACTTGGAATGCTTATACATTGAATATTTTCTATATGTGTGTGTGTGTGTGTATATATGTAAAATAATTTCTTTTCTTGCTCAGATAGACAGTCAGTGAAAGAGCATAATGGTCCAACCTCCTAAGCAGAACCAGAGAAAATGACTTTGATACCCAGGCAAGGAATGTTTAGTTTTAATGACATTTTTAAGCAATATTGACTTCCACAGATCTATCAGCAGGAACTGCAAATCAGATACTTGTAAAAATTCTTTAATATACAGTTGGCCTTTATTTTCATGGCACAGGTTTACATGGTTTAAAGGAAACATATTCTGAAGGAATATGTTTCCCAAATTAGTCTTTAACATTACATTAGATATTCTAGTTAGAGCTGCACTTTGTACGGAGCTAATGTATCAAACTAGGTTAATGATCTAGCCATGATTAAAAATACTAACATGGTATCCTTTTTATTTTTCCTTTTAATATGATGCACAGGAAAGCAGTTTCAAAAAAAACCCTACACAAAATGGAAATACAATTTGGAAATACATATTCATTTACAATGAAACTACTGCATCACACCTCTCAAGTGCTTTCTAAGTACAGTAAAGCCTCCAAGTTCTCATATACCACAAGCAAAACACAGAATGCACATTTTAATGAGATAACAACTACCTTATAATTTCAGGACCTCTGAACTACAGGAAAAAGCCTCACAATATGAATTACATATAATCTGAATATTACAATATCATCAGTATTTTCAGAACTGACTGGTCTCTTTCCTTAGATAGCATTAAAGGTTGTTCAGTGGTTTGTCTTTTCCTCCCAAAGAGTCTCATCCTAAGTACTCTGAGTTTGTTCCAAAGTCTCTGTCTACTTTTCAAATTCTTGAATCTCAAAAACATACAGGGACCATTTCTTCCTACCTGAAAGACCAATTATCTGCATATCTGGGCTTTCTATATGCCAGCACCTAAAAAAGTCGGTAATTCAAAATTTACCTGTCAGCAAATTATCACATCCCAGGCTCTGAGGTTCTGCCTAGCTATTTTTTTTTCTTCCTCTTTTTTTTTTTTTTTCCTTCTTTCCATTATGTTTTAATGCCCTGGGATCCATGTTACTGAATCAGCAGCTTGAGAGGCATATGTTACAGCTCATTGGCAGAACCAATTAAAAAAAGAAAGCAAAACCAACAAAAAAGCAAATGAATATAATTCCAAATCATTCAGTGCATTGTACATTATACACATCTTCATATTCCAGTTTAATTTCTAGAAAAAATGTAACTATGGAAAAAGCGTTGTCTAATTCACAACCACTTTCACAAAATGTCTATTACTGAATTGCAGTTCACAGAGCCTTCTGTATTAACTCTCTCACGGACTGCAAAAATCATATTCGTAGTAGAAACAAGTAAAATGTGCTTCTTAATCAAAGTACGTAGAATCTACTTGCATTAATGGCCAATGTTACCTTTTCATTACACTATGTTATAAAAGCACAAATTGATACAAAGTAAATTAATTTTGCAAATAAGCTATTTTATTCAGACAACATTCTATAATGTGTTATAAAAATCAACCTTTAATTGCACATTTCCACTTAAAATGATATTTATTGGTTTCCAGGAATCACTATATCAAGTTTATATTACTGCATGGTCCAAACCCCTAGTTACTTAATATTCTGAATTGAAAAGCTATCAATTGTGGGAACTTGATTTTACTACATGAAAATTTAGAAGTAGGTGGGATGAAGGGGTCATCATTCAGGCGTCTCACATTCTATATCACAGCTTGACAAAGATAACACAGCTTGACAGCTACTCTTTTGCATACAAAAGGCAGAAATACTTGCATATTCCATCTGATTAGGTAAACTCTGTAAGGTGTTATGTGACATAAAAATAATAGTATGTATCGAGACTAACATGATCACTGATAACAACATTTGAGTGCTAATCCTCAAAGGTACAACAATGAAGACATACATTAACATGCAGCTAGGTACGAATGCAATGCTAAAATCTGGCCTTATACAGAAGAATGTTGTTTTCCAGACCTGTACTAAACCCCTTAAAGTATCTGTTGCAAGCACTGTAATTTGCATGTTTTCTCACTGTATGCAATCGGTTAAGATACTTGAATGCAAAGTGTTCCCTGAATTCATTATACTTCCTCTGGATATGGAATCACACTTGTTTTCCATTTGTGTCAGAATACCAAACCATAATATATGTGGCAAAAGCATGTTGCATATTAACTTGCATAAACTGCAAGTGGAAAACGAAGAGAATTTGTGTTCATCTGATCTGCTTTAATTATGAAATATTAAGCATACCCTTATTTCTTCTCCAGTGGATTCATAAGATTACAACATGTTTCAGCTGTTGAGAACAGGAAATGAGACTGCATGAAAAAAACAAGCCAGTGGCCAGTCCTTTTTTCAGAATCCTCAGTATACAGACTGAAAACACCAGAAGTTTGGGAAGCACTTACCAAGCACTATATAACTTTTTAAGGACAGGGGGCAACAGTTTCTGTAGCAAGCTGACACATCAATGAGACCTATCCATCTCACCTTGGTGATCAGGACTCTGCTACAGAAAAGCTAAGCGGGGCTAAAAAAGACACTAATGAAAAACTGTGGAAATAAACTGACAGCGCAGACAACCCCCTAACATGCCACCTGTAGTAAGAGCTCGTAGCAGGTGCTAAGAGCACTCGGTATTATTACATTACTACATCACCAGTATGCTCAGGAGAGAACAGTTACAAATGGGGGAAAATTAGCAGGTCTCTGCAATACTATTAAAACATACTTTGTTTGAACTTAGTGCTTCAAAGCATCATATTGCATATGTGTACCACTGTGTGGTAAAGGCAGCCACTCAAGCACACAATATCATATACATTAACAGGTCAGTAAAGGACCTTCTTCCAACGACCATGCTTTGAAATACCACTTTTAATTCTATCAAATAATCCAGGAATGATCAGACAAGAAGATGTTACACTCTTAACACATGATAAGCTTTCCATAAACACTAAAGGCAGCACACATTTAAAAGAAAAATAAAGAGTAAGACTTCATTTTCAAAGGCTTTTTGGAAAATAAATCAAAGAATAAGTAGCTTGAACAAACCCCTATTATTTTTTAACAAAATGAATTAAGTGGATGACTAAACATATACTTTCACGTAGCAAAATAAGTTGTTCCATGCCTATATTCTGATTACATTTCTTAAATTAAGCCCTTGTAATAATTCCAGTCTATGAAGCTCATAAGAGAATGTCTGCAAACATTTGTAATAACTATTAAATCTAGATTGTAATACATCACTTGTACATACACATTTATATTCTGCCCTGTGGGTTTACTTAACATTGATCAAGAGACTCCTGCTCATTTAAAAAAAAGAAAATTAAAATAAAATCTTCCTTCTAATAATCTATATTGAGAGAGTAAAGGGATTAGACTAAACACAAATAAACAATATTCTAATAACAAATCTTTTGGGAAATTCCATAAATAGTGGCTGAATTCTGCTGACCTCACTCATGTGGAATACTACCCTGATAAGCAATCATGGTAAAGTCAATCCTACTGAAAAAAACAGACCAAGTCAGTAAGCTTGAGGGGGAACAAAATCTACAGTGAATCTAAATCTGCAGGTTCACATATTCTCCAGTTATGGTGAGTGTGAACAAGCAATAGTAAAAGCAACCAGCAGCAATGGGATTAAAATTAGGAAAAAAAAAGTTAGGCTTGACAGCACCATACTTTTAGCAAACATACAGTCTAATTTAGATATTCTCAGATCCTTTGCTTCCTAGATGAGTAGCATCTAGGCACTGCCTAGGTTCAAGTGTGCATGGTCAAGTACATGTTTGTGCATATGGCTTGAGTCCTTATCATTCTCAATAATTTTAAACACAGCAATGCAGTATATTTACATAGACAACTTTTGTATGTAGCCATTATGTAATGAAAGGTACTGGTTGGCATGCATAAGGTCAGTAAAAATTATGTGCTTACATACTACTTATTTTATTTTGCAGGCAGGTAGTAGGTAGTACCGTATCTGATTAAGTTTGTCTATCATTTCTTATTCATCCAAGTTTTAAAAGATTATTTCAAAACTTTCAAGATTATCACCTGTCTACACTCATATTTTTGAGGGAATGTCCTGGGCCAGACAGACATTAGAGAGAAAGAAGATAGGAAAAAATATTTTGCATGTCCCAAGAAAATCTGCTTCCATTCAATCAAGCTATAATTGAAAAATTGCTGTTTGCACATACCCAGAAGATACTACTTTGAAAGTTACAGATTATGTCTCCTTATATTTAATCCATCTGGGTCTGAGCAGGACTTTTCTACCACTTTCAGCTCTTTATTATGGTTAGCTGTACCAGGAATAAGGATCTGAACTTAAGGGAGGTGAGTTGAGAACTGGATGGGGAACAAAAGGCGTGACTGAGATCAGACGGAGAAAAGGGACGGATTAACTTGGTGGTTGGTGAATTAAAAGGGAGACTAAGAAGCGGTAGTTGGTAAGTTAATAGGATGACTAAAAAGTGATAAGGAACCAGAATGGAGACAAAAAACTAGCGGGAAAGAAAGAAAGAAAAGAAAGAAAAGAAAGAAAGAAAAGAAAGAAAAGAAAGAAAAGAAAGAAAAGAAAGAAAAGAAAGAAAAGAAAGAAAAGAAAGAAAAGAAAGAAAAGAAAGAAAAGAAAGAAAAGAAAGAAAAGAAAGAAAAGAAAGAAAAGAAAGAAAAGAAAGAAAAGAAAGAAAGGAAGAGGTAGTGAGGAATGGGGAAAGTCATCACATGGCATCAGGATGTGAGCAAAGCTGAATGCAGAGAATGCAGGGGGTTGGAGAAGATGGTGGCAAAGACAGTCTGATGTCACCAAAAACTATCTGGGGTGATGAAATCCTATCCGTGCACTTGTAGGCAAGCAATTTTTATCATTGATAATACCTTTAATGGACAGTAACTGTGTATTCTATATTTATGAGACATTTACTTGCCATACTGGGGTGTCTATCCCAGGTTTTGTAGATGCAGAGCTCCAACAGAAGACACCTACTATGTTTTGAACATTTACAGTGCTGCATAAGGCTAACTGTTTTCAAAATTCAGGTCCCTGGCATCTTAAAATGAGAATTCTTTCCTATCGCTCACCTTTTTGAGACTGGCAGAATACTACTAAAATGCTATTGAGCACTAAGGGGAAAAGAACATCTTCCACACTATGCTTGTTTCCTGAGATAGCAACTGTAATGTATGTCAGAGGTACCCATTTCTGAATAACACAGATAACAGCTTGTAACACAAGGCTTTTGAGGAAACTCTTCACTGCTCCCTTGAGAATACAGGCCCAGACATAACTACGTTTATATATAATAATAGCTTTTAAAGGCAGAATGTCCCATACGATTATCTTGCCTGACTTTCTGCTTAACACAAGCCATAGAATTGCATAGAGCTCCTGAAGTTTGGTTAAGATTCATTCACAGCACATAGCTACACATATGCTGATGGGTATTTTTCCTCTATGCATTTTCTAATGCAACTTTTGTTCTCGATCACTCTCTTAACGTATATAGGGATCCTGTGACTGGGAATCAGTGACCATACAGAAAGACCTTAAAAGATGAAGACATTAGTCTGTATAACTCAAAAATAAACCCCATGCCTTGAAAGACAAAACTCCTTTTACAAACTTTCCAAGATATTAACTGTGAAATCCTAGAGAGCTTGGTCAAGAGTTTTCACTGAATGAAATGATGGTTACTGTTTGAACGTTTGGAATTAAACCAATTACAATGATTTAACTACTAAGAAATATAGGGAGAGATTTGGAGAACCTATATCTATAGAAGAAGGAAACACTTTTTGTCTACGAGAGTGACCAAGCACTGGCACAGGGTGCCCAGAGAGGTTGTGGGATCTCCATCCTTGGAAGCTATTCAGAAGTAAACTGAACCTTGTCTCTTGTGGGCAATTGGCTCTAGGTAACCCTGCTTGAGCAGGGAAACTGGACTAGGTGACCTCCAGAGCTCCCCTCTGTGATACCTGACAGATTTAACCTTTCCCCACTTCCTGCTGCAAGAACTGAGGTCAGCTGAAGCGTCTTTTTTTATACCGCTAGGCTGAAATACTTTTCTAAAGGTAAGTGAAACAGTGCAAAGTGTTTGCTGATTTTCTCATGTACTTATTATTTACATCTACATTTACGCAATGTTTTGAAGATATAAGGCATTTGCCTATTTGTATGTTTGTGTATTAGTACAGATACTGTTTTTCTTGGATGATAAAAGCAATTCACTGCCTTTTTTAAGGTTAGTACTCAAAATCCAGCTCCCATGTACTTATTATTCATCTAAGTTGATTGTACTTTAACTTCTTTACGGACTCTTTAAAAAAAGCACTAATAAAATCTTATTAGCTTTTTATTATCAACTGTCTCAACATACAAATATTGCAAGCTGCAGGGATTTTCTGGTCACTGTGAGCATGACTTCAGATTACTTAGCAATCAATGCATTTGTTATACAGTCTCTGGCAGTTGATGTTTCAAAGTTGAAAAGGTAACAATTTTTTAGTATCATTCAGGCAATTTGCAAACATACTTCTGCCTTTAAGGGTGCTCAATTTATTTCAACACAATACAGGAATTAATTAAATCCAGGTAAGCTACTGTGATTTACTAACACCTTACTAAAGGATTTAGCTCATGTTCTACATCTGGCTGGGCAAAAATTCTACATTAGAAACATATCAGGTATTTAGGACCTTAACTTGCTATAAATTCTTTGAAGTCAATAGGTAGGATTTAAAAATCAATGGAAGGATATGGCTCAAAAGTGCCTTTTCCAAAGCTGTAATGGTACAAATATTATCACTGAGCACTCACTTATACAGAAGACTGGAACTTTTGAAATAAAAGCCTAGAGATCTAGAAGTGAGATGACATTGAAATCAATGCATTTAAGTCCCTAAATAGCTCATCTGATTCATCACTCCAAAAAGAATTTATGATCGTCTCTAGAATAGACAGGAATTTATAGTAGCAGTGCTTTTTATGGTGGAGCACTTTGAAGTCTGCCATTTTAGAAGTGGTCATAGAAGGACATTAGTGAGAAAACAAGATAAATGTTTTAGTGAGGAATTACACAGCTGAGCAATCACACGAGGGATACTACGCCCAACAGATTTCACCGGTTTTGCATGAGTACACTTTGGTTACATTAGAGGTGGTTTTGGTGGAACATACATACCAAGACTGAGGAAACATTTAGGAAATTTACCTGGCAGTTAAAAGAAGTGTTAATCTCTATTTTTAGTTTCTTAATGGCACCTGACCATGTATCATTTAAGACCATAGAATACTGGCTCCACAGCAAGTCAGCACTCTAAAGAAAATGTGTTACTAAATAGTTAGAAGAGTGGTCCCCATTAGAAAACACAATTCAAATGTAGTGTGCACACTCCAAATATTATCACCAAACAAACGTACGACTCAAATGTAGCTATTCCAACCACTTAAATATTACAATAGTAAAAACTACAGAAACAAGGGCATGAACCACCATTCTAGTATCAGAAAAAACTTTACTCTTCAGAAGTCAAATTCTCTCCGCAGTTAACAGAATTGGTACCAGCATTAGCAAAAGAATAATCATATACTCTTGCTTATCAGATGCCAAGTAAAGATAGAAGATAATCACGTCTAAGTTCATACAGTCACATGACCGATGTTGAACATACTCCCACATCAGTTATAGCTGTACAACTGCATAGCCCTGCCTCTGGTTAGACCTGGGATACTTTTGCCCACATTGTGACAATAACTTGCAAAGAAATGTAGCAACAGCATAGCTGTATGCACCTATTCCGGAGTCATTGCTAATAGAGGCCCATTTGCCAAGGACTTTTGGAAATAGAAACCCAGATCTGTAAACAACTCCCATTTCTCATTATGTGAACACACACTTCAAAAAGTCCTTCAACAAATTGTGCACTTTGAAATTTTCCAGCAGGCAATTTTTTTACATTACTACAGATACTTTTTCCTTTTTTATTGCAACCTGAAATGTTTCTGTACTGTTTCCATGGCAAACTGGGTAACAATACGTTTAACATTTCCATCAAATAAATTATATTTCAATTCTAAGTATCTATATAAAATTAATTTTTTACCCTCTAACCCCAGAATCATCTGAGACTGTAAAACTCTAAACCCAATAGGGCTTAACAATTTTAACTGTTTATAGTATCAAGACCTGCATTCTCATGTGTGTATATTATCCCCTCAGAGGTTAGGACATTGAATCTTGTGATCCTTTCATTCACAGATGACTTCAGGCCAATGAAGTAATAGTGTGATTACAGTCTTTGTACAGGGCTTCCACCAATGCAAAACAGATTTGAGTTTTAGCCCTGCAATACACTTCATCAGCTTGTGCCTTCAGAGGCGAATTTCTGGTTCTACAGTTGGGAATTAATTTATGTTTTCCTTGTGCTTTTTTGACAATAATCCATGTCCTACATGCCAGGCACTGCTGATGGAATTGATCAAGCCTGGAATAATGGGTGGTGTAGCCAAGTGGTGGAATCCCAAACATGCTCCCAGAACTCTGAGGTCTTGTTTTCCTTTACTGCTCTCTGGAAAACTAGGGAGACCTTGCAGTGGGCTGTTTTGGTAATGTATAAGCTTCTAAGGCCTGTAGCCTTATAAGACTAGGTAGTCCTTTTATTTAACATAATGATTCAAAGTATTTTCATACAAGTATAACTACTGATTCAAACTTTTCAAATAATTTGAAATAATCACAAAATTTTTCTCTCCAAGAATTACCAGAGAAAACAACTCTTTTTCATACAGAAATGGGATAATCAAAGTTTATCTGTATTCTCAGAATTGAGGTATTTCTTGTTCCACAGGAGTAAAGATGTTGGATTGCCCCAGTAGGGTGTTTTGTACATTTCCTGATTAACTCTGGTGCTGTATACCCAAGGAAATTCCAGCTTCAACTACTTACTCTGAAAGGAGTAAGGAAGAAGATGAGTTTGCTGAGGAAGTTAAGAAAAACAAAAGTATATTTAAGTCACATTATTCTGACAGAGTAGGCATGGAAAGCTCACCTGGGTATACATCTGGGGTGCCTCAGAACCAGGTCTTCAGCATATTGCAAGATGTGCTCAGTACTTTGCAAGATTGAGCTCTTAGTCATAAAAATATATTTTACATATAAAAATACAGCAGATGTCCCTCCAAAAATCATATCTTAAGTGTTATTACCTCTCATTACATTTTATACATTCAGAGACAGACATTTGAGATATACTGTGAACAGTGCAAAAGACTGTTTTATGTTTATAAAAACACGCATTGCAGTACCTTTAAGCGCCAACTGAAAGAAAAGCTGAGAAAGGTTTCATCCTCAGAGAAATTCTGGTCCAAGTTGAACTTTTGTTTAGCAAGTTGTAAACAAACATCTTAGAATGCAGAGAATCCTCTCATTTCTTTCCAGCTAAGGTAGTCTCAAACACATCAAGTCCAGCTTTGAAGTAAACCTGAGCTGAATTGATGCTGTTCAGCACCTCTGACAAGGCTGCTTGAATGGTCTCATTTGACTGATGTAGTTTGCACTGCTCCAGTGCCTTTAGCAGTACTGAAAACTGGCTTGTCCTTTCATCTAGTCTGTAAAGAATATTTCTGAAAGAAAACAATGGAGAATGGTGAACTTTTTACTCAAAATAATTCATCAGAAAGCATCAAGAAACTCTGCAAGTATCAGTCACACTTCACAGATTATACATGTTATGCACAGTAAAGCTGAACCATGGCAAACTAAAAGACAACTGTATATTTTTTATGGCATTGTAAACTGAATGTTCATTGATCTAGGTATACATACATTGAAACATTTGCTAAATCTGTCAAAGAAATCTCACATTCCTCTTTGACCATTCAAGATTTTATTCAAAATCATGAGCCTAGACCTATCACACCCCACATTAAGTACTTTCTGTCTCAGATGGATTCAATTATTCCCCTCTAAAAAAAGTTTGGTTATTACTGTGGACCCTCGACATGGTTGGGTTTTTCCCCCCTATCTGTTCCTGTTGTTTATCTCACACTTCAGAGGTAAAATTCTAGCTGCATTGAAGTCTATGGTGAAACTCCCGTTGCCTTCAGCAGAGCCTTTATTTCATGAATAACCCTTTGTGGCATCAGAACAAGAGCAACCCATCTTTAATGTGACATACTTGAAGGAAATAAATGCAACCTACAGCTGAACACTTATAAAACAAAATATATGTTTTCCTATAATACCTGCAAAACTCTTTTAATGGCTTGTATAAGAACACATGCAAAGGTAATGTTTGGTCCCTTGGAAATGTTATCTTTATGAGGTGTTGAAGTCCCAGAATGCAAAGCTTGTCAGTGATTTCAATGACACATTTTGAAGCAGGCTATAAATATTATCTAAAAACAGGTGTAATCATTATCCTAATTAGAAAACCATGTAAATATCATAAATCTCCACCCAGGAGTTCCATTGATTGTAAACAGAAGTGAGTGAAATTTGAAACAGGAAAGCTACACATGATTTGGTGCAGGACCTTTTCCTTAAATTCAAGGCAGGTGTTCAAGGCAGGGGAGAAATTGTTTCACAGAATGAAACCAGCAAGAAAGCCAGACAACTGAGATACTCTGTTAGTAACCTAACTGCATGACAGGCCCGATGGCAACACCAAATTAGTAATAAAACTGCCAAGTACCTACAAGACAGATGACCACAAAAGTATATCTTATATATGAATCATTTAATTGCCAGTCTACAAGGAGGAAGGAGCCCAATAAATGACAACACAGAACACCTACAACCTTCTGCCATGTCTTCCAGTTCAAAAAAATGCCTTGAATGAGGGGCAATATTTTTCAAAGATATTAAACAATTCCTATCCTCACAACACAATTTTCCAGTCTTATTGTTTTTACCTTCCTATATTGAGTATACATCCAAACCCAGGGATGTGCAAGAGGAACGGGAGGCTTTTTATCCCTGACAGCCATTTCAAGTGTTCTGTAATGCAATACACAGTAGTTTTAAACAGATGAGGGAAAGAATTAGAATCCAGCACTGCAGCAGGATAGCTTACATAGTTTAAACAGTAGGTCATCATTGACCTAGATCATTTAGACTGAAACAGGTTAGGAGCACTTGCAGGAATAGCTCAGCGGTGACAGAAACCTCCATCAAGAGGCCAGTAACAGGCCGATGTGCCAATAACACCTTTCGCTTACACTGTGGCAACCAGAGGCCAACCGCCTGCTTCCTCAGTTCTGAGCTGATGCCACTGTTCCTTGAGACTATGACACAGCTTACATTCAAAGGTGACTAAAGTATATAGTATAGACTGTCCCTGAAGCGTCTCTGTGATATAGAAAACAAAAACTTTGTATATTGAGAACCAGATAAATTCTTGGTTGGGTGGGTTTTAAGGATAGGCTGTGCTACGGGCAATACTGTGGTTTTAAAAGCAGGGATTGGGTTTGCTCCCTCTGAAATCAATTCAGGGCCTGCTGCTGATATCAGTGAGAGCAGACCCAGGTGTTTGAAGATCTGTCCTCAATAGTTCCCAGGCAGACAGAAGCCTGTTCGCACCCCTCAAAGCCAATGAAGAGGAGGGGCAATCACAGAGATTATCACATTACTCTTTTCTCTAAGAAGGCATGTCACAATCCTGTCTGGTTCCTGGTGGCTGGGAGAGTTTGACTGAGCTTTGAATCTGCTTTGAATGCCTACAACACTGGCATCTTGATCTATTTTAGGATCCCTCTATTCATTTACTGGGAGTAATGTCAACTAATAAACATGTCATAAGACAATAACCATCAGCAGAGCAACACTAACTTAAGACTGATAGAGACCAGACTCTAAAGAGAGGATGACCTGAAGACTGGAACATTTGGGGACTGCTGAGAAAATGTGTTGAATAGGAACAGATCTTCTCCTATACCATCTTCAGTTGTGCTCTAAACAAGGCACAGAAGCTAAAAAGATGGTTTCCCTTAACATACAAGGATATTAATGCAGTTTACCTCTACTGCTGCGATTTTGGAATCACAGGTGATTCCACAGATAATCCACAGGCAGGTCATCCACTGTAAAATACAAGTATTCCTAGCCCATCCTGCCTGACTATGGTATAAATCAGTGCCTAATGAGAAAACCTTAGTCGTTTGATGAATGAGACAAGCAGTCTACTGTCATAATTTACAAAAGTATCTTAACTTTTGCAATAGTAGTATGACTTTGGCATAGCTGATTGCATAGTATGACAGAACTTATTTTTTATTTTTATGTATGCAAATAAGTAACATTATATGGCACCTGTTTTTTCAGATTTTCTGCTAGAAATTCCCACCAGGATCTTGTATTTTCCAATTACTTATCTTTTCTTGGCAAGCCATGCCACCCCTTTGTTGAATAAAATGATTTCTCTCTTTATGCATGTTCATGAGAGTCAATTTATGCAATTTTACTTATCTCTGTCCAAGCTTCATGAAATGAAAAAAAAAAAAGAAAAAAGGGTTCGTCCAGTTTATTACTTCCAAGCCTTTACAAGTCAGAAAAGTGTTTTCATTAAAGATTACACATGGGCTAAAAAATAAAACACAGACATTTCATTGGCACAAGGCAGCACTATGTGACCACAACACGTATAATGATACTAAGACACTTTAATTTCTACTGTGAAATTCAATTACTTAAACATTCCTTAATACAAATTGGTTTTGCGGCCTACACCTCTAAAAAACCAATTCCATCCTCTAGCCTAATTGCTTAAGTATCTACCTTCATCTTTAACTATTTCGACCTTATAAATATAATTCACAGAGTCAGCATGACCCACACAAAAAACCCCAAGACTCCTAAACAGAAAAGTGTGATACATTATTGATGATACTAATGAAATTACAACACACATCATTCATTTTAATGGGCTTATTTCAATGACACATCACAGTGACCTGAAAAGTGTAACACTGAAGTAGGAAACCTAATTAGTAACTTCAGGCAGTACCACTGAAAGAGCTCAAATGCCTCCAAACAAAAGAATCAGTCTTAGCAAACCAAAGCAAAGAATCTATAAAACTGAATTCTGAAAGAAACTCTTCTATAACTTTTATAAGTTCTTTGCAGGCCTAGGAACAAAAGCATTATTGATTGAAATAACGCCATTAGAGTTAAATACTGTTTTACACTGCCACAGATAAGGATGTAATGTCACCCCCGCCAGACCAAAACGAATTTGACAAATTCTTGAATGACAGATCACACTAAAAGTATATTGACTTTCACACAACTTCAAGCTATTTTGGAGAACTGTCCAGAACAACTGGACAGTACAAGATAAAACTAAATTACTACGTTATTCTTGTCACAAAAAAGGATTTTTTAGCTTACAAGAAAAGCCTGTGCATAGGTAATGTACAACACGAGCTGAATTATTCAGGTACTTAGAAATAGCTTCCAATTTAAGAGCGTTTTTTGAGATTTTGAAAAGTAATTATTAAAGCATTAAGACATAATGGCAAGTATACAGTCCCACATGAAATGAGTGCAAGTTTTCTCTGTGGAATTACATTAGAACTGCTTACAGATAAATGCTATGGGCAGCCTCTGCCTATTCCAGTTATAACACAATGTGCTGTGACTAGAGATGTTTCAGCATTCTCACCAATTCAATTTTATAAATACCTGAATCATTTTCTCTTGTAATCTCCGAGAAAAAAAGCACACCACAACTGGGATTCTCTGCAATTCCCTTTCTCTTGATTATATTCAGTTTTGAATGCACTTTTCTTATATCTAGGAGGTTGTTTTCATTCATGTTTGTAAACCACAAAATATTATTAACTTGGTAAATAAATAAATGCATTCAAATAATATTTACATCTTGGGACTTCCAGTTACACAGGGTGTTTATTTATTGCAGGACATAAAAATGCTACAAATTCTTCTTCCTTGGAAAGTGCATGAGCTCACTTATTCTAGTTATTTTACACTAGTTTGTACCTCAGAAAATTTTATGATGAAGGTACAGAAAGCTTCCCTTCTTCCTCTGGGTCCCTTATCCTTTTGATCTCCAACAGTGCTTCTCCTTTCCTCTTCTTTTATTTTTTAAACTTTTTTGACACCCACATAGTTATTTTATCTTACCTATTTTATTTCACAGCACTATTGCAGCAGAAGGTTTATAATTACAAAATTATAGCTGCTAGCCATGTAATACAAACTTTTATCAGGACAAAATTTTCACACTGGTGAACTGTCATTACATGTTACTATAGCTGATCCAGAGGAAATTTTTTTTTTCTACAAATCTCATTTCTTGCTGGATCAAACAGTGAAAGACACTGGTTCTGGGGCTGTGTGACTGAAGAACATGCATGTGACCAGGGCAGATGAGGGTATGGTTTAGGACAATTTTGCTGTAAATGCTACTTTATTCCTTCACTGTCCTAAGTTCCCACTAACTCAGCATGTTATGTTTAAGGATCTTTATTTGTAATATGTTGTTCCTAATTTTTTTTTTGCTATACATTCTATCTTTTCTTTGAGTCATCAACTGCCTTCACTTAGTGCTCTTTTTTTTAGGAGTGCAAATTGTTCTACTGGTATATATTACAGAAAGTGATATACTTAAATCATGCCAGGAAGATATGTATTTCCATGGTACCAGCAGTTTATAAACTACAGGTAATCTGGATATCAAATCTAAATAAAGTCTAACCAACTGAAAGGCATTTCAAAGGCATCATTATGTGGCAGTGGTAAACCAGATAAACTCCGTCCCTGCCAGATAGAAATTTATCTTGCATAAGCGACAGGAGTTAGGACACCTCTAACTGAGTCAATTATGTCAAATGGAGGTTATGGGAAGTCTGCATTTAACAAAATCCTGTTGGGACACTGGACTACAAGGAGGTAATTATTCCAGGTCTGAATTCACTTTTGAGAGGCCAATTTAGAATAGGGCTTGTTAAAAAAATAAATCCTGATTTTGGTAGCTTTGTGAAGTGTCTTGAGGCTTGGTTTGGCTTGATTGCCTACCAAGCAAACAAAAGAACAAAGAGAAGCCAAACTGGAGTGATAGCTGGTTACAAGATACATTATCTTTTATTTCCCTACAGTTATCTTTGATTACAGTACTTTTTTACAGGTAACATATGCATTGTCCTAAAACACACTGATCTCTTACCAGATTATCACTAGAGCCTAACCCTAACTCTAGCATAAGTTTCAGCTTGATGCCCCTTGCCACCCTTAGATCTTTGTCAAGGCCTTGCGTGCACCGATAGATCTTACTGTGCCCGATCAGCCTGACCTGCCAGTCCCAGGCGTCTCCTGCTTGCACCTCTTGGGTGCTATAGGTCTGGCTGGAGAGGCCACCGCCCTCCTGCCATGGTATCATGCTTGGCTCTCCATCCTTTAAGGGAGCAGCTTGCTCTCATCACCCTCTGAAAATCTTTACCTAAATGGATGACCCTGTCAGACCCGACTATAAACACTCATCCCAACCTTAACTACAGACCTTCCAGCCTTTAAACCTATCTTGGTGATCATTACAGATTAATCTACTAAATTCCAAATTGCATGTACCAGCATTCAGAACCCTAACAAGAAAACCAAAAATCTTTTGAAGAAATCAAGCGAAGTAAAGGTTGCTTGGGGATTTTTTTTATATGACCAAAACTCAACATTCATAGAAAACATTTACCTTCACTTCTGTTTTGAAGTTCTTTTGATAGTTGAATAACTACTGGCAACAGAAAAGACTGGCAAAAAATAAAGCTACCAATGTTAATCTTGATTTCCTGATAATATGCATTGGTCTGTGATGGCTTGGAAAAGATTTCAAACTGGATACTGTATCTATGGCAACCTGTAGCTAAAGTTCTTCACTTTAATTAAATAAAAAATAATTACCTCATTTCTTCCTGTGATTTCTTACATGCTTGTGGCTTATGGTAGCAAAACAGCTTCTAGTATAATATAGAATAAACACGAACAAACGGGAGGTGGAAGCTTGATGCAAAGCTGCTAATCAGAAGAGGACTGATGTTCTAGAACTGTCTCAAAGAAGAACAACGGAGCTAAGAAGTCTGACTAGTTTGAAGACAGAGTTTGAGTAAAATCAGACTTCAATAAAATACCTGTTTGCACAGGCTGAAGATCAGCATTACCTTGTAATCACAGTTCTTCCCCTGCTGAAAATTTGCTGAGTTTAGGAAACTTATTTTTTCCCTTAGTTTGGAGTAAGTAAGATTAGTAAGTAAGAAGAATCAATCCTATAGCTTCAACAGTACAGAATGACTTCACAGAACAGAAGTGGAACAGAAAAGAAAAATTAGGATGCATTTGTTCTTCAGAAGTTGCAAGCAATTATTTATCACTGCTAAAGGGCAGCCCTCTAATTAATTAGGCATGGTTTTCTCCAGGGCTTTATAGAAATTAATTAAGCAACTTTATCCAGCAATTCCTGAAGAAGCCACAAAACACACTATCAGACTCTTTGCCATAGAGCTTTCAAACCCTATATGCAGCGGACGAATGATATATACTCCACAGAAATGTAAAAGTTCCTTGAAAACCCTTCAATATTTATTCTGTAATTTCTTAGAACACAGACTTGCATCTATACTTAAGAGTGATGATGCATTAAACAAAAATAATATAACTATACTTTAAAATGTTATTTACTGGCAGTAACTGGTATGAAATATACTTTATTTCAAATAACATAGCTGTTGGTAACAAATGCCAGCATGTTGTTCCTTGATTGGTTTATGCTACACTTATTTTTCAAACGAAAGAAACATGCTTATGCTGAATGATCTGGAGGAAATTATTTTTCTTTTAAGGATGTCTCAGTCTGAAATACTCAAAGTCAAAGCAGATGTGCTACTATTTTGAAGGACTGGAGGGAAGTAAATTAATAAAAGTATTATTTCCAAATGGCTCACAGATGATGTTCTGAAAGCTTCATAGGGATTTTTATTTAGAAATCATATAAAACATCCGATTCCTAAGAAGGAATACCGTTTCTAAACAAAGCAGCAAGCAGTGTCTACTCTTTGATGCAGTAAATTGGCTTGACCTTGATCTCTCATTCCGATCCTGTGTAGGTTTATCACCTTAAGTAACTTCATACCATGAGGCTTGTTTCAAGACCATTATAATCACAGCCAAAATCTGAAAGGTCATTATCGTAAGAGTTAATTATGGATAAAAAATTAATTATGTCATAATATGTTCTTTAAAGAAATGCCTAAAGTTATATTTTTATTACCTTCAATGGCATGAATACACACAAAATTAACACTTTTTAAAATCCTGGTTAATGTAATTTGCTTGTTAATGATCTCATCACCAAACTTCTAAACCCTCTTGCCTGGGTAATATGTTAGTGAGGGGAGTATCTCATACTAACTATTTTTTCAATTAATTCCACTTATTTTTGTACTATATTCAATAAATGTTCTTGATTAATATTGCAAACATAGATGAATGGTTCACATCTGTCATGACAAAAAGTGTGGAACCATATATTTCTTGGATTTAAAAAATGTTATCGACCCTACTATTTATAAGAAAAATGCAATAATGTATAAAATATGAAGTTTCTGTCATATTTAATACATTCAAAATCTAGTACTTTGTATAACTTTCTGAGATTACAGGCTGTTCCTCTCTGTCACTACATATTCTTGGTCTATTTAGCACCATAAGCACAGACCTGAGCAAGATCTGCCAGGAAGGAAAACTGAATAGAACTGTATCCTAATCTGAAGACTTGCTAGGCCTTGGCATGAGAGCTCTGCAACAGCCTTCTGTGAAAAGGTTTTACAGTTACCCAAACAGCTGCTGTGAAATGGGCTAAAATGTCTAGTAAGTCCACATATTCAAATAAATGCCATTATCCCCCCAAACCCCCAAGTTCTCTGCAAGGTCAAGATCATGCACATTCACGGAAAGCATGAGAAATTGTATGTCCCGGATAAACTCTTCATCTTCAGGACCACCAATGCGGTGTTACGTTACAATATACACAATAATATGTACTATATCAAAACCAAAATGGGTCTGATGGATACTACAGACAGAACTCTGTAAGTGTATGAATCAATCTAATTACAAAGATGGAAGAAATCCATGAGAAGTACATACAGGTACAGACAATAATAAATTAATGTATGTACACCCAGGTTTACCATTCATATCAGGGAAGTGAGAAAGCTGGTTTCCAGCCATGGCATAATTTCTAATTATAGTGGTTTTCTGCTTTTGCAGGTGTAATGACAAGATTTTCGTGTTCCCTGTTTAAATAAGATTTAATGTCTACTGTAATTATATCTCTGCAGATGGCTAATTCAGTAGTATTTATGCAGCAAATGCTCTTTAAATAGTAAAAAATTCCAAGACAACAAATACAGTCATTACTTCATGGTCATTACATGTACTGGTGATTCC
This sequence comes from Falco naumanni, assembly GCF_017639655.2. Classification (NCBI taxonomy): domain Eukaryota; kingdom Metazoa; phylum Chordata; class Aves; order Falconiformes; family Falconidae; genus Falco; species Falco naumanni. The sequence goes on from NC_054066.1 coordinate 22,625,929, forward strand.
AAAGGAAAAACCATTTGAAGTGCCACTTGGATGGATCAGGTGTTTTGAGAGTGAGTTACAGTCACTTTATTGCACCTTCTCAATATTAAGAAAGGGCATAATTCAGCATGATTATCAGTCATGAGAAAAATAATAACCAAAGCAGGAATTTGTAAGAGCATTATCAAGCTAGTAGTTGCTGCTGATGTATGCTAGGATAAATGTGCTGCTCCACACACGGATGAATGTTAAAAGAGTCAATATCCCAGTGGATGAAATTCTAACTATCTGGCCTAGAGAATAAACAACCACAGTGCAGCTCAATCACCCCAGAGGGGCCAGAACACTTCCCAAAGTTGCTCAGCACACAGAGAATGCTCCTGCTGCTAGAATATTGTTCCTACAGGTCCATCATGAATTAAACAGTTCCTACACTTTCCTAACTATGCCTGTTCTGGGGAGCTGCACTGGTAGCAAAAGGTATCCTGGGGAAAGCTTCTGTGCTATTTAGAGTTAGAGCTTAATTTCAATGCAACATTATGTGGATCCACTGAATGAGCGGATTCATGACTGTATCTTCTTCCCAGTCCCTCAAATCCCATTTTGAGTATCTGCACCATCTGAGTGAACAGGAAGTGATCTTAATTATGTCTGGCTTCTGGTAGCTGCTCAAGAGAGAAGAAAGTTCCTTTTGTCCTCCCACCCATGCTATACCCCCATGTAACAGTTGGTTACAATGTTTAAAAGGGATACAGTGAATAAAATACTTTCAGTCCACCTTATACCAAGGTTGTTACTCCAGATTCTGCTAGTGATTTGGATGCATGAATTTGACTCAAATTACTATTTTAAATTGAAATTAGTGCACCAAACATGTTATTGCACTTTTTTTCAGGATAGCAATAGCTATATCTAGTGAGCCTAGTGTTCAGGATTTGGTTGGAAATATTTCTTAGTTTGTACCAGCCTAATTAAATTCACATCATTCCTTGTCATGCCATTAACTAACTGGTTTGGCTTTGGTTTTAGGATTAGAAAAAATAACCTGGCAGTTAAGAACTGCAATTAGTGTCTTATAATTTTTTTTCTAATCAAGAGTAACCTGCAGAGGTGACTCAATCTATCCAGTTTTCTCATAAAACCCACTTCTAACTATGCTGTAAAAACTCTGGATACCAACTCACAATTGTCACCACTTTTTATGAATCCTGGGCACCAGACACAAGACATCTATTTAGATAAGCATATAAACCAAGAACCTAATCCTTTCATTCAATGTCTGCTACCAAAGGCTGGGAGAAAACTCATCTTCCAAGCAAGAATTAATTAAAGATTTACCATGCAGTTAGCAGCATCTCAGATCTTCTGGCAGTGCACAGCTGCCACTGTTCACCTATCTGATGAAAACTTCTTTTTGCCTTCCCACATTCTTGGGAAGAACATAAAACTATCCTTGGAATATTTCCTGTGATTATTTTTTTTTGCCATTAGTAGTTATGAAGTGAGCTAAAATGAAGCAAGTCTTACTGAAACTGCGTGTCACTTCTATCCTGAATATTTGACTTCGTCACGTCTAACTTATACTTGCATAAACTACAACTACAGTGCATAAACACTATGGAGTTTGAAGGAAGAAGGTAGAAGAAAATGGGATGACATCTTAGGTGTAAAAAATACACTTGGACAAACATGTATCAGAGAAAAGGGATCTGAACAAGAACTGCAGAGCCAAGAAACACCAGCGAAGGACTGGAAAGTGAAGTAAGTAATACCACTAATCATAACTACCTTTATAAGGTGTGGAACAATTATAGATGAAAAAGAGATGAAAATTTTGAAAGATCCAAGATATTAGGGTAAAATGTCAGATGAAAAATCACAGCTGTGCAGTAAGATGAAAATTCATTTATTCTGACAGAATGGCAAAATCTGAGGTGCGCTGTTCTAAAAACAGTACACAATTCTTTCTTCAACATCATTCTAGTATTGTATTTACAAATTGCACGTGGCAGATAATACCAGACAGACCATTATCTACTGCTGCCAGTACAACATGAACTGTTGCAGTATTTCCCACACTAAGGATCATCAGCACCATATCAGTTCACTCGCTGCTCCACATAATGCCATGCAGGAAAAAAATATGAATTCCACGTGTTTGGTTCAGGGCAGTCAAAAATGTCTTCAACATTACAACAAAGTATACAGGAATATTTTCTACTTGAAGCCACAAATGAAGACTTCAAACTGAAAAACCGAATCTGCAAAGAGTTTATAAAATGAGACAGAATTCTTATCTTCTGTATAAACTCTGGGCTAGTTTTTTTTCTTTTTCAGATGACATTGCACTACATGTTTACCGACATTAGTTTTTAAGATTAGCAGGATATTTGCATCTTTAATGCTTGTCCTCTATAAATCCCATGATGAATCCAGTTTGTTTACACATGGAGATTTAATACAGACTTCACCTTTCCTACTAAGTGTCTCTATAGAAACTTGAGTCTTAGGTCATGTGAATTTTCACACCTGAGAATCTGCTGCAGTTTATCAGCAAAAAAGAAATAAGTCCAGTAGACTCTGTACATATGTCAGGAACGTATACAACAAATCTCAATCTGAAAGGAAAACTTATGTTCTGGTGAACAACAAACACTTGAGTGGCATGAGATTGGAACAATGCAAATTACTCTCTTGTGTGGTGGTAAAAACATCTTTTGATTGTTCTTTCATTTCATTATGGCAAATTTACGGTGCACAATCTATCCTTGCTTATTGCAAGTATTTTATTCATTATAATGTACTGATTTGTTGTAATTTTTTAGCTCAATGAAGTGTTAATGTCACACTTGGGTATCCATGGCAAAAAGAAGAAAAAGGAAGAAGTTTAACTTGTACAAATGAGCAATAAAAACTGCTGGAGGTCTTCCCTGAAAACACAGATTGTTTTTAAAATCCTCACTTTTTCACCTACTTATTACTCAATTCACTCAATTACATCTACTAGACAAGTACAATGACCCTTGCAACAGTTCCATAAATAGCGGTGACAGATGCATACAACCTTACTGGACAGGTTACACTTGGCAACCTAAGATGAAACTCTTAAATGAAAAATTTTACACAAGTTGACTTTGATTCTTTTACAAAATTGTTAAAAGAACTGCCAGTCATGACATAACTGATCCTTAAGCTTATTAACATCTAATCATGGTCTAACTGGAGCCAAAATGACAGCCTGAGCCCTTGTGTGTCTTTTTTGGACTTTACTTTTAAAAGATCAAAGACACAAACTCTGTTTTTAGTGACTCAAGATTTGGAAATCTAGGTAGGAGCATTACACGGTATTCTAGGAAACCCTGCATACTGGATCCATCCAGTATCAACAGCATCCATCAAATATGAAGTTTAGACATGGACCCGAGGAAATCAAACATGTTCAGTATGAAAGGATATGTTACTGCACTAAGTGAGTGCCCTCTGACTGATACTGCATGAAGTTTTCTTGATCATCTCATTTCTTTGCAATATTATTATTCATTGTTCCAATGCCACTGCAGTGCTACGCCTTTCAACAAAGACACAAATTCCCTGTGTGAATACGTAAAGGAGTGCGCACACAGACTTGGCAGATACATTAGGTTATTAGAAGCTGTGAAGATCTGCAAATATAAGAAATAAAACAGACAAGGAACATGGGGAACGGTCTTACCCAGCCTAGGCAGACATAAGATTTAAGGTCAATATTTATAAACACCAGGAAGATACTTGCTGTCTTGTTATCCATGATACTGGCCATGTCGCTGTTTTGGTAGGTATTTTCGTAGAGGGAAAAGCATGCAAAAGCACGACAGTAGACTTCTAGAGTCTGAGAGTTTTAGGGATTAGCTGATGCACAAAAGACAAAGATGTTCAGGAAAGAGGAGACACATTGCTCCGCATTGGATTTGCCCTATTATCTACCTTACAAACAATCATTTAGGGAAATTAATTTTGCTCTCTCTCAGAAACCATGTAGAGATTTGGTTACTCAGTATCACAACAGGTGTCAGCCAGTACTTCCTTGACCTTATCAGACAAGCTGCTTTCACTGTAGGGAAACTGCCCCAGGTCTTTGTTTTAATCTATGTATACTTATGGCTGAAGCACCCTTCCTTACAGAGATAAAGTATCTTCTGCCCCTTGCAGTCAACTACATGTACCTTGCTGAATGCTGATGAGGGTAGAATTTGGGGTTTTCTTACTATATATGAGCATTTATAGATTCCTCTTACATCTCTGCTGAGGCTGACCATCTGATTGAGAGGACAATATGCTCGAGATTCCACCCGCCCCACCCCCGCCCCGATCTATGCACAGTGCCTAAAGTGATTGAACCTCTGTTCTTACCTTTAGCTTCATACGTGCTAAGCATAATCTATGGTTATTATTACTAGTAGCAAAATATGACCATCAGAATATATACATAAATGTTCAGCACAAGTCTATATTCTAAGAGTGGAAAGCAAGAAACGGCTAGAGGAAAGAAATAAACATAAAAATTTCTACTGATTATTCCATTAAAATAATGACAACATGTAACCCACAAAATTATCAATATTATGATAAGGATTATGTTATGAGAAGAAAAAACAGTAGCTATCCTATTTTGTTCCTAGGCATTTTTTTTTTTTTTAAATAGAGAGTCTGCCTGGGGTAACTACCGGGAATCACAGGAATTCTTCAGGTACAATAAAACTCAAGAGATTTTGTCCTAACCCCAAATCAAGCCCCAGGGTAACCTCTGCAAAGAAGGATAATGTTTCTCAACCTATTATTTTTCATTCTGCCTAAATTTCTGGATAAGACTAAAATACCCTGATGACAGCTGTACTTGTATATTTCCAGCACAGTTGGAAATAGAATATCATGGGGAAAGTATGCTATTGCCGAATTTTCAGTGCAATGTCATGAAGTTCAGGTAAGAAGGATAATCATCTAAACTACAGTGTTTACTTACACTGGATTGAACAACCTGCCAATGACAGTCAACATTACTTAACTTTATTCAGGATATTCTGAAAATATATATACATATATATATATATAAAATTGCCAAAGATTGAAGTAATTTGAATTCTGTTAGTAACTTTGAATAATTTTATTGCTTATTATAGAAAAATAATGCATCAATTATGCCCAAATGTTGCCCTATGACATTGACTGGAATGAGGCATCTATTTTTTTTTAAGTACCTATATACAGTAAGGGACTGCAGCTGTGGCAACGCGCGTACAAACCAGACATAAAGACATAGAAAAGATATATTAGTTTCCCTGTAGTGGGCAAGCACAAGTAGGTTGCAATCCACCTCCTGCGACAATGCAAAAAAATCCACCTTCCTTTTTAAGTCAAGTTCTAGAAGAGAAAACATGATACAGATCTAGATAGCTGTGAATTAGGACAAACACAAGCCTAAAAATGATGCCTAAACTTCAGCAGATTTGTCAAGTACTTTGATTGAGGTTGAGAATATAAGTCCAAATGGGTATACAGGAAGCAATCATTTTTTCATGAAGAATACGTGCTTTACTGTGCACACAAATTCTTCCTTCAGAAGGCTGTAAATTACAGTATTTATGGAATCTTAATGATCTAAACACAGTTGGAGCCTGAAGGTCAAGGCTGCAAACTGCATCCTAAATTTCTGTTTACAGATGAAGCATAGTATTTATTGCTGCACTGCTTGCGCTGCTATAGTTAAAGGGCTGCCAGCATTTCCATTATAAACCACTATTTCAGGGGTTTATAACTTGCCCATCAATCTTCTGACTGGGATGAAACATGGCATAGAAGGTCCTGGCTGTGAGACTGATTTTTTTCGTTTGTTTTCTTTACCAAATTACGAAATGAAAAGCTTAAGTTTTACAAGCAAAAAAAAATCCCAAACCCCCAAACCAACAACATAATTTTTTTCAAGTACTTCTAGTGTTCCTGTGATAAAACTAAAGCTTCAGAACACAAAACAGATTCATATAACTGCATCAAATAATAGAGGGACTTTTAAACCCTAAAAGTGAAGAATAACCCAAATAAATGTATAATGTTAGGTACTTTTTTTAAAAAAAGAAAATGTATTGCAGATTTTTAATGGCAGGAAAGGAAATCAGACATTACCACTGTCTTTGACTCTGTTTGCCGTAAAGGTAAGTCTACACTACAATTACACACCTTGGCATGGTACAAGAATGCATTGTTTTTAAGTAAGTATCTAAATGTTGACACACCTTACTGTTACATACTTCAGATTATGTCAGGTAAAATAGTTCAGAGTAACGTCAAATCCAATGTTTCCCCACAAACTCTGAAGTAACCTTATCAGCCACTGTTAAATCCTGTATCAAACCTAATGAAATAAGGAGGGGAAACATTACAAAATTTTCCCTTCCATGCTATCTACTTTACCACTGTGAATCCCGTGCTCTGCGCTGAAGTAGTGCTGAGAGCAGGAAGGTGAAAAATTCAATTCACATCATACCTGCGTATGTAGCAATTACATCTTGATGAATAAGAAACTTAATACTGCAAGCACTGCAAGAATTTAAATATTAGGAGACCTCAAAACCCCCTCTTACTGGAATCCTAAGTTTTGGCATAATTTGTTTCTACAAATAAGGACAGGGCCAGATTCAACAGAGTGCTGTTGCGATGCAACACAGACACAATACATTACATTAAGCAGTTTTATGGCTCCTTTGCAACACTATACCAGCTCAGAAAAGAAAGACAGCAGTGCTAAACCTGGAATATTAGATTTTATTTAATCACATTTTGGTTTATTTCTTTATAAGTCCAGTCACAGCAGGAATGAAGCAAATTAGTCCCTCCCCAAATATCATTATTTTATTTTCTTTATTATAGCTGTAGGGATTTTATTCACTAACACTGTTCAGTTCAGCACAATTATCTTTCTTTTTCTTTTTTCTTTCTTTTGTTCTTGTTAAAAGATGACCACATTTGGTTTATGCCAAGATGGAAGCATCTCTTCCTCCTGATGCTGTAGCTTTCTGCTTTTCTTCCAAAGTCTGTCTCTACCATCTGTCTGTTTTGTGCCCACTTGAAACAATCACTTGCACAAGGCATTTGACAATTTTTCTCATCAACTGCATCAAAGTACTGTCTTATTACTTTAGTTGGTTCTCGTGGCAAGTATATTTATATTACTAAATAACATAGACACCTCATTCACTTCTGTGTCCTGGCCCCTGTCTGTCAGTCCACTTCTGAGCTCTCTTTTTTGAGTATGCCAAGTAGTTTCCCCTAAAGTAAAATCTGGGTATGGCTTTAGGGATGGTTTGACTTGGGAAACCTCCTAATGGGCAGTATTGATGAGCCATTGGTTATCTTCAGCCAGAGTCCTTCAAAATAATCCCAGTAGGTCTGGTGAAGTCAAACAGCGCACATATGCCCTCACCCTATAGCCCAGGGCATTCCAAACATATCCCTGGGGCTGAGCTATGGAACACCACTTTGATGGGCTGTAATACAGTGCTTTGGACAGTTTGTACTGAAGCACGTGCACACACTTCATAACTTCTCCTGAACAGCCAGCGGGCCAGGCATTACTCAGACAGGCTTGGCCAATTCTTGCTCTTCGAACTTTTCTTAAGCTACTGATTGCCATTAGGTTTTTTTGGTAGAGGAATCTATGGTAAGAAATATAGACCTGTAGACTTCTTTCTTAGAAAGTGAAAGATGGAATGATTATGACATCTTACAATCAACCTGGGTAGTGCAGCTGAATACATATTGGAGAATAATTCTAACCAGAGACACGATGTTATGAATGGCGACTGACTAAGGCCCTCTTACTCACTCCACTGTACTGCCTTCGACTGGTTGAAACGCACCCAAGAGCACTGCTATATAATTAAATATGCTAAATAATGCTACACAGTATCTTGCATAATTCTGAATCTTCAATGAACTGTAAAAAGTTTTAAATAAAATATAGGAGTTTGTCAAGCAGTATTAGACTTCAAAGTATTTTCTTCTTCTGAAAGCTCACTGTACCGTCTAACACAAGTAGCTGTCATGCTGCCTGAGTAGCCATCACGCTGTACATCTTGTTAGCAGTGATGTCATAACAGAAATGCTACAATGCTGCATTCTAACAACCTCTTGTATTGTAATTAATTATTTTTTTTTCTGAAGAAATGATGAGATAGGAAAAAAAAGCTTTACTCTTGGATACTCAATGAGATTTTTTTTTTGTGAAGAGCATAACAGTTTTCAAAACACAATAATGCAAGATTACTATTGTAGCTCAAAAGAGGAATGTGTTGAACATCATACCTGTAAAGTCCTGGAGGAACTTGATGAACCAGGAAGCTTTTCTCCAAGCTTTGTAGCACATCATTGAGCATCCTGACTCTGATAGGAGCTCGCTCCTTGGGGTCATTAGCTGGGCGCATCTCATCTGATTGGAACAATTCTGCAGTGTCCCTCAGATGTGATGCCACTGTAAGCAACTGAGGAATGTCTACTTCTTCACCTAGAAACAGTAAGAGCAAGACAGTTGCCAGTGATTCAAAGAACACCACTTATTACACTTGCCTACAAGTCAAAATTAATAGTCCAATTAAAACCTGAGCCTCTTTTCCCTTGTGAGAATTGCGTAATAGATCAAGGAAAGCCACAGATCATTGTGCATAAGCTCTGATTATTTTTCAAAGAAGATCAATTTGGGCTCTGATGTTTTAGGATCTTATAAACTATGAAGAATGATTTTGGGCACAACTTGAAAGCCACCATTGGAAAAACAGGCATGCAGGAAGCAATGGTTATAAATCAGTAACTATAACATTTCCTCCTGAGACAGAATTTATTCAATGCCATTTGATGCTATTGCTCTCAAGTTTGAAAGCTTGTGCTTGAATTCCATAATGACTGCTGCACAGAAGATTGTGATATGCAGAGTTTAATTGAATTTTGTTCAACTTTTAGAATTCTAGAGGTTAACAACAGTTGTACAGGGGATGTGAAATTCTTCCTCTTAATCACTTAAATCATACAGCAATGAACCAACTAACACTTTGATATCCAAACATATATTCTAATCCAGTTGATATTTTCAAAACTTTATAAATTTGGAATTTTAACTGTTACTTTGTTTGTAATCCTACAGACACTGAAAGAATAACAGCCCACAGCACTCTGGAGCACACTGTGATTTCAGTATTTCCCCGTCTGCAGTCCAGAAAGAAGAATGTGATAGGTGAGCTGGAGCACTGTGAATGCGCTGTCTGTTCCCACCTGCAGGGCAGCTGAAGAGCATGCCCTCCTTTCCCAGTGTGCCATAGACCTGTGTTAATTTTTACAAGCACATAGCAAGAGAAAGCGTAGTCTGAACGTGATATAAAGTAAAAAGTAACATCAGTCAGCAAAACCACTTCCAGGATGCAGAAATTATCTTTAAGACCAAGCCTCACTTTGCCTATTAAGGACAGAAAATCAACTATCCTTAGATCTTGCAAATGACAATTTAATCAAAACAAGCCACTCAGCTTTAGAAGCTGTCTCGCCTTTAGTTGACTGTACAAACCCCAGTGTGTTCAGTATCCTAGTGACTTAGATAATTACTCCAACAGAGTGGTTCAAGACACTAATTAAATGAATACTAAAGTTCCTTGTCTAACAGATATAGGGAGAGACCAGAAATAGTGAATGGAGAACATCAACCCATTTCTCAAACTATTTATGGATGGAGTCTGAAAGGTGAGCAACAGGAATGGAAAAGTAAATAGGTACAACTAAGACATTCAACGAAATGCCTGAATATGACATATTCTCCCTCTCATACGGAAAAAGAGATTTGCTATTGGACACATTTCAGCAAAGGCAAAGAAGTTCATAGATCCCTATGCACTCCTGTCATTTAGCTGACTAACGTGTTCTAATCTAGCAAAATGCGAAATGATCCAAAATACATGGACAGGCACATGTTGGTGGCAGAGAAACTCTCAGATTTCCTCAACTATCCAGGTGAACTTCAACAATGAACAGAAGAAGCTCCCTGTAGGAACATGAGTGAGAGAAGATGGTTTATGTCTGTCTCAGTTTGGGACAAGGTTGCTTTGTCAGTGGCTCTTGCCCAACCCACCCTTCCCTAATTAGAATGGATAACAGGCATTGTAGTACCTTGATGTCCAGGATTGGTATCTGACTGTATTTGGATTAATTTAAGATCTGATTATATTAGGTTGATCCCTCAGAAAAATATTCTCCAAGCATATAAGCTTGGTACACTTGGGATATTTTTCAAAATATCAATATCCTTAATTTTCAAATCTCAGGCAAACATCCTGTGCAGCTGAAGAACTTGCAATTTCCATGCACATAATCCAGGCATTGTGCATACCTTACCCTGGGACTTGTGTCAATATGGAAAGGTTTAAATTCACCATTAGAAAGAGTTCTTTGTTTTCAGCAAAGCACTTCATATTCCAAGTAATGTGCAACATCTATAATTTCTAATCTATTATATAAACAATTATAAATATCAGCTATACCTTTTCAATAGGGAAGTTGAGATAAAGGGAGAAGACATCATTCAATATTTGGAAATGAAGCCAACCAGACCACCCTTTTAAACACAAATATTCTGTAAATGCTCTCCCTCCTCCACAGCATGCATTTTGCCCCTAAACCAACTACATTTTATTTTGCAGTCATGAGTAAAAAGCACCGTGTACATCACACTCTAAACCAGCTCTCATAAAACAAATGACCAGACCCTTTCTTAATACTTCAGTACAAAACCTGCAAGTGTCTACGGCTAGTATTGCCACAGAGAACTAAGGACACAGCTTTAAGGGCATCACCAGTTTTTACCACAACACGCTGAACTTCACTGTCAAGGAAAACTGTGATTTATGCTCTTCTCCACTTGAGAAGCTGGGAGTAGAAGAGTAAATGATTCTTAAAGAAAAGGATGCATTAACTAATAATGTCTTAAACATCTTGTGATGCTTCTACAGAAAAAATAAAAAAAATTGTGTTACTTCACTCAGGAAAAAAACACCACCACATCATTGTATTTTGTATTCCTTGTCCTTTTGTCTCCAGTATGAATCATGATGAATCACCTAAGCTAGCTGTTTAGTTGTTAGAGAAATAAAATTGCCAGTATAAGAAAGTGACTCAAGAGTATGTATACTCTTGATCAGAGAATTAGACTGTTGAATTTCATTACATTTGCTAAATGTAATGGGACTTTATTCAGAAACAGGATACAGCAAATAGGTGTTTATTTCTACAGACACTGAATACAATGGCCTTTCCTTATGTAACTGATTGCTTTTATGAAAGCACTGCTAGAGATTTAACATTTTAATATTGTGTTTGTGCCCGCTGGTATGAATGTACTTGCCTATGAATACCTGCAGAAGAATGAACACAGACAAATCAGCTGTTTAAGGCATGACGCTCACTCACCATGCGTGTGAATATGTGTTTGCATGTAAGAGAGAGAGGGGAAATGGCTTTAGGCTTTGATTAGCTTGCAAATTCAGGATCAGCTATGTGTTGTATTCACTACGAAGATTTTGTGTGCAAAACTGGATGATCAGACCTGGCAGTGGAAAATCTGAATGGGAAAGCTTTGTAGAAAGTACCCTAAAGGGGGCAGAAACACAAATCCATGAACATCCTCAGTACAAAGAACATGTTGCCATCAGCTTCAATTTTGGTACCATGACTGCTACTACCCAAACAAATTAATCTGGTATTCCTGTAACAAGTCTCTTTTCAAAGAAGCTAACATTAAAAAGGCATGCTGTGACATACTATTATGCATGTCGATACAGAGGGAGCCTGGAGAAGAGAAGGCTCCAGGGAGACTTTACTGTGGTCTTTCAAGGGGGCTTGTAAGAAAGACAGGGACAAACTTTTTAGGAGGGCCTTCTGCAATAGGACAAGGGGTAATGGTTTAACACTAAAAGAGGGTAGATTTAGAGTAGATGTAAAGAAGAATTTTTTTACAACGAGGGTGGTAAAACACTAGAACGGGTTGCCCAGAGAGGTGGTAGATGCCCTGTCCCTGGAAACATTCAAGGTCAGGCTGGACAGGGCTCTGAGCAACCTGGTCTAGTTGAAGATGTCCCTGCTCACTGCAAGTGGGTTGGACTAGATGACCTTTAAAGGTCCCTTCCAACCCAAACCATTCTATGATTCTATGAAGTTATCAATGACTTCATACAGAACTGATGAAACATATATGGCCTAGTGATACAGAATAGATGCTCAACCTTCCCTTTCAGTACCAAATGCTTTGTCCTTGGAAAATGCATTTTTCCATAACTTTTTTTTCTAAAGGCTGATGAAAGGTTCGCCAGTAATACTATAAAATATCCTTGAAAGAATATTGAAGACAAGATGTCAGTGTCTAATGGCAAAAGAAGGTATTTCTGTCTTACATACAGATAACATATACAGATAACTTACTGTTGCATTTTTCCCCTCTGTAGCAGTCGAGGATAATGAGTGGAAGAGGAAAATGGTAAAGAGGGAAACTTTCTGACCATTACAGACAGATGGAGAAAGTAACTCTGTAAAGCACCCTAAATGATCAGGGAACTACGACGGTCAAGCAGGTAAAACACCAAGCTGAAGACTAGCAAATAGCTGTAGGCGATGAGTATGCAGCCATCAAGTAATGACAGAGCTATGTTTCTGTATTGATTTTTCTAAGGACAGAGAGTTTAGACTGATGTTTTGAAATGTATAGGTTGAGCCAGGGCTGTGGAAAGTCATGCAGACTTTCTAGGAAATGGCTTATCATAAACCAGATTATTTTTAAACTTCTGCTAGCACTGCCTACTATTATCACCCCAAGTACTTCAGCTGTTTTAACATCTGTAAAACATCCATCCCAGGGAGAAGAAAGGGCCTAACTGATAGGAAGCAACACACAACTGACACTGCATCAGCCAACGAGCTGTAAATCACAGCCCTTGCCCTCCCTATACAGGGAAAACCAGCAAATCTCTTGCACTTAATTTGTCTTCATAGGCCTCTCGCAGCTAGGCGGTTCACAGCTTTTCCAATTTGTGTACTGGCTTCAGCAGCCTGTTATGACACCCACAACTAGAGGATCAGCACGTGCGCCTGAGTGCTTCCCAGCCACAACCTAAGGCTGGGGCAACAGAAACTAATATTTTGAAAAGTCTGCGTGAGTCCAGGTGAGCCCAGTGACTTGCAGTAATGAAAACTGGTATCAGCTTCAAAAGCCAACAGCACCTAAGCAAGCGACATGGCTAGCACCGAACCTGGCTGCCTTTATTTTTGTAAACCATGTGATTGAAATTGTCATGGCTTAGTCAGTCAGGTACAAAAGTACAGAAAGGCTTTTAATCCTAATGAGACACTTTTAACAACTCCATCATCAATCCCTGAAGCTTGCTGTAATATAAAATTCTAACAAGGCTCAAACCCAGTGCAAGACAGGCTACAAGGAGCAAGTTCAGAGTGCACAGTACTAAAAGCATTCAGCAGATAACACAAATATGTTTTGAATAAAAATGCTTCTATACATACAAAATACATATACACAAGTGCTTATACATTTGTAGTCACATATACGTGCAAAATACTTCTACAGAAGTGCTTAAAAGAACCATCTGTATCATTCACACACCAGATTTGACATCTTGTCTGTGCCCTACCTCAAAAGATAAATTGGGTTTTCATAGCATGTGAAACCCAGCGAGATATTCTTGTATTCGATTCAAGTTGCAGTGAGTATTGATTTTAAATGCATGAAAGGCACAAACACTGCACAACTGCAATGTGTAGTTAACAAGAATATTTTAAACTGTCACATATTTATGAGTTTCTCTAAAATATCACATCTGTGATCAGACAGATAACAGCCTGAATAGCCCTGGGGACCTGGATTTGAGCCTTGGAACCCATCTCACATCATTTATGACCACAAGTTTTCCTGTATAAACATCAGACCATCAGCAGATGCACAAAAAGAAATGTCTCTGCAGTCACAACCCTTCCTTTCAGGTAAACGCAAAAGCAGTAGCTTGTTTCCAAGAGTTCTGGTGTGTGCAAGCAGAGAGAACACATGTCGCTTAACAGCCCTTTCCCCATCTTTCTGAGGAACAGGCCTCAAGCCAATGTAAACACTGTGGATGACATTTCCCTATAACCTGCCATCCAGCCAGCCCTGAATGTAAGAAATGGTTTATAAACCGCTGAGTAACATCCTATTGAACTTAACCGAGCCAGCAGTGCAGACGCCCACCACACTACAGAATTACATCCTTTGGAAACATAAATAGATACAGTATTAACTAATATTGAGACACACACATCCTTTTGTGAGGACACTCAGGAGACTGCAAAACTGTGACTCAAGTATTTGCATGTATGACTTAACTTCAAGAAAGTGAGGAAGTCCAATAGGCAATAAAATGTGCGTTTAAGTGACTGGCTGAAGCAGATTGCAGAGGCACAAATTAAGCCTAATGAACATCTTTTCTAGCACTGTCTTATTGGCTTTGAAAATGAAAATAAACTGTTATTTGACCCAAGTCAGAGACAGATGAGACGTGAAAGTAAGGAGAAAAGTCATTAAACAAAATTCCAAAGTGAACAACAGGGAGAAAATTTATCCTGCTGGCCCTACAGCCTCGAAAATAATTTTCCCTCCTCTGAAGTGGTTGAGATAAATGATCTAACTGAAGTTAGAGGAAAAAAGACAGGTTAAATCAACATTCCCTGTTACTCAAAATAAAGAAAAAAGGAAGAACAATAGCAGACATCTCATGTTCAGTTGCAGGAATACCAGCTGAGCCACACTTTTCATTTGATGATCATTCCCTGCTGTGTTTAAGCTGAACTAAACCAATGTTTATATGGCACAACAGAGCTAAAATTACTTGTCTTTTTGGATGCTCACCGATTCCGGACCAATGCTAGCCCTCTGATTCCTAGGTCTTGAAAATGATGGATGGCAAAGATTAAAGGAAAGGTATCATATGTCTATGAATGTGTATTACAGAAAAGTGATACTTTATACTATAGGGAGTGAATGAAATGCAGGGGCAACACCTCAAGATTGCAAAAAAATCTTTCACATTCCACTAAAATATATGTGAAGTTTTGGTGTGATTTTATAGACCATATATTTTTATTTAACAGATCAACTTGAGAGTTCCTTAAATGCATAAACAGAAAACATATTTTTGAAAGGCCTTATTAGCACACTACAGGTAATCTGTATCAGAGATGTAATTGGAGATGAGGAAATAACAACGCATCAATACAACAATAACACAACACAATATGCCACATTTTTCCACTGTGAGGTTCCAACAAGACCACACTTTGGAGCAGTCTTTCACGGGGGTCCTTGCCAGGGACATACATTTTACCATTCCTTTTAAGTTTACTGAATTCTGACCAGAATACAATCTTCTGAAATATCTCAGTTTATACATATTCAAGGAATTATGTTAGGGTTTGGCAACATAGGGAAAAAAGACTGCAAAATGCTTATTATTTTATCAAGTTCTAAAAGACCACAAGACAACAGAAAGAGATAGAAATGAGAAGGCAACACAGGAACATTAGTAACAGCTCCAGAATCTTGATGGAGCAGTCTCATAGCAAGGCATTCATCCTACACCTAGCAAACAGGGCCAAATCCAACGTCTATGAGAATTATATCTGCATCATTTCCAAGTTACCAGTCACTTCTACTTTCTGACTAAGAACTTTCTTGTCCATCTCCCTAACGCCAACTTGTTGTCACAAACACATCAAGATCAGTTTCAAATACAGAGCTTTCAGGGTCTCAGTGCTTAAACAACTCAAACAATACATATTGGTAAATTATCATGCTTTTCATGCCTGAAAAAGGATAAAAGCTAGCATGCTCTGCCAATAAGGTCAGTTAGCGGAATAACCAAACAAAGAGGACAAATATGAAAATTAAGGAGCCAAATGGCAATGGGATTAAAAGTCCTCTCTTGCTTGTACTGAACAAAGTCTTGAAGGGAATTAAAATAACGTTCAGTCTCAGAGGTTGTTATCTTTTACTGTAAATATGAGCATTTAATACTAATTATTACTTTACTGACAGAGTAACATCAGAAGAAAAATAAACATTTTATGGCTTTGTTTAGCAACAAAACTTGTGTTTTGTTTAGCATTATATAATAACACAGTTTTATTAGTAAAACCACTGGCTATCATTCGAAAAGAAATTGAAAATCCGTACTCAGTGAGTAGATGATCCTCCCCCCTCCCCCCCTCATTAATGGAGAACAATATTCCTCAAACAAAAATTACCTTTAAGACTGTTCTGAACTTCTAATGCGATGTCGAGGGCATTAAACGGCAAAACCGGTTCATTGGCAATTTGCAAAGTCACTTGTCCTGTTAGCTGAAAAATAGAAAAAAAACCCAAAACCCAGTTATAATAATTTCTACAGATTTAATAGTCAGCATTTCTTTTGGAATAGCACATACTTTCATTACATTGGATTTTCAGGGAATAATTAAAAAACCCCACAAACACAAATCTGTGAAAAGCATTACGACCTAGACCATTGGCTTTCTAATACGTTAAAAAATGTTACAAGATTACAAGTTATGACCACACACAAAAATTCTGGTTAATACTTTTTCTGTGGACCTAGGAAATTGCAGCAGTCTCTGAAGGGCCTTAGTTTTGCCTTGTTTTCAAATAAAACACCTCAACATTCTAAAAATAGGAATGAGTTCTATTTTTTTATGTAGTTGTTTAGTTTTAGCTATTGGATTTTTAAAGTTTACACAAGTCAAAAAAAAAAAAAAAAAAAAAATCACAGACGTTAATAAGCTTCAGATCAAGCTCATGGCTAAATGCAAGCTGACCTGAAAACCAACTGCATTTTGAAGAGATATGTGGCAACTTGATGCATGCAGACGTCCAACTTCCAAACTGGATAGAACACTACACACTCTCTCTGTAACTTACAGAAAAAAAAAAATCCCAAATGAGTGAAAGGGAACTCTCAGTCCACTCCAGACTACACGCTAGCACCTGTCATGAAAGTCAGTGGCACGGATGGTTCTTTTCAACAGTTCCAGAGATGAGGCTGGGGACTGACTGGCCTGAGTGCTTTTTTTCCACTTGCAGAAGACAGGCTCTCCAGCTCAAGGCTTAGCCACGCCACAGGGGCTGTGTATAGAAATATGTCTTTCTGCTGAACTATACCTAGCCTGTGATTAAACAGAGGATTTCAGTCTCTAGGCTGCCAAGTCCATCACTGTTCACGGGAGCTATAAAGACACACTGACAAAAACATGCAAGAAACTTTCATTCATCTTCTTTTTATCTTGATATTGCAAAAAGGAAAAAAAAAATACCTGTAGGGCTGTGCTCTAAAAGGGAATGATGGCTGTGGGGGATGGTGATCGTGTTGATAAAAATGTGGACTGAATAGAATCATATTGTACAATACTTCCCAAGGTGCTGGGGGGGGGGGGGGGGGCGGTTAGAATAGTATCTATCCTTCAAAAGCAATATGATAGTTGCTGTGCTGAAAACAGCATTTTAATTCTACAATACAAAGTAGTAGGAAAAGACAATACTAAGGAATATTAAAAACAATAGTAAAGCAATTGAAAAGGAAAACTATCTCCAGGAAAGTGGATGAAAACAGGGTAATATAAAAAAAGACAGGTTTCCTGAAGAAAGATTAATGGAACCCCAACACTTCTCGGAAAGCATTAAAGAAATGACCTGGCCACAGACTGATTTGGGTACAGAGACTGAGGGAACATGCTGTGTATCAGGCTGCAACCGACATCTGAGCGGAGACACACTGTGAAGCTACTGAGATTTACCTCTAGAGAATACGATATTGCAAAAGGCATGAAAAAAAAAAAACAAACCACCAAAACTTACCATATATACAGTGAGAAAAAAATAGGAAGGAATAACAATATGTCAGGCTGTTATGGGAAAAACTAAAGAACTAAGCGCGAACTTCAAGGAAGATGAAAAATACTGTGTTTGGACATCTGTGTTGAAATACTACACAGTAACCCCTCATGAAACTTTTCTCCAAAACTACCCAACTGCACACACCATTAATGCTTGAAGGTTGTTACATTTTCTATCAGTGATTATACACAAATATCTAGGTTGAAAAGCATTAAAAACATTAGTTAGAATATCCGAGGGGTATTGCGGAAATAAAATATATATAAAAAAATATATATATTGTTAGCGCAAACAGAAATCTGTAAAAAAACTGTACACAAACCAGGTTCATATAATACAGCCATAAGCAAATGCAAAAAATCTGGTTCTAAATGTCCAGATGCCATGCAAAATCCTTCCTTGTCCTGCACAGAAATCTTTCAAGATACAGCTGCCCAAAATATTAACAACCAGTACATTGCTATGGAAAAGCAACTGTGGCAATGAAGGAAGTATCATATTAAAGATAAGGCACCTATATGGAGCATGAACCCACTGAACCCTAAATAGTCCTGTATCACATGAAACATTTTAATTCTTCCCTGACACCCAATTTCTGTAAAAATCTAATTCACTAATTAAAGATACATTTCCATAGGTATATTTTAGAGGGGGGGGACATGAACAGTTACACAGTGCTACTGATACTTTTCAATCTGCTACTGCAATGTTTAAGGACACAAAAGTATGGAAAAAATGCTTCTTTTCTGAGGCATGAAAGTGGCATTAAAGAGGAGAATACTTTAGTAAGCGTCTTTCCTTTTCATCATTATCTTCTACAGAACCTGGCTTAATTTTTAACAGTTCTTGCCTTATTTCTGTTTTTTTTCCAAGCAATTTTATTTTGCTTTTGACTACGTAAGACCAAAATTGTTTTCTCTCCTATCCAAATAAAGTATACCCTCAAAATCTTATGATGGACTGAAGCATTCTGGAAACTTTATAATATCTCTGTATGTAATACTGCAGATATTTGTGTTTTAGTAAAGAGGTAAAAGTGGTGTTTATTAAATCACGTAACTTTGTAGACTAATCTGGAAGAAATCAATCACATAAAGGAAAGCTCAGAGCATTGATTTGAACAGAGTAAGTAATAATGCTGCAGAGCCATATATCAAACCCACATAATGCAGCAAGACAGAAAAGGCTACTGATTTCTTATTTATAATCTTATTTTTGGATATACCATTCCCTCGAGTACAACACTGAATATACATGGAAAACAAAGACAAGTTTCTGCCCCCTTTTCTCTGTTGAAAAATGGTTCAGACTGACTATTGAATTATTAAATGCAAGAATAACTTAGCAAAGAGTAAAGACAAGTATTTTCTTATAAAGTGAAACGCTTAAGCAGCATAATTGATTCTATTCCCATTCTGAACTGGTTATAGCACTAATGACAACTTCTCAAATAACATTTATACATAATAATATATACACAATACACACAATAATTGATGTAACATTTGCACAGTTATCAAGACTAAAGAAAAAATGTATAGTTCAAATGCTAATTGATTCTGAAATGCTTTTCTTATACAATTTAAAATGCATATGCAAACGAGTGTGTATTTAATGAACTTCCAATTACTTTAGAGATAAATATTAATACAAAACAATAACTGTAGTTATACTGTTGTTCTTCGCTGTGAGGGTGGGAGGCGCTGGCCCAGGCTGCCCAGAGCAGCTGTGGGTGCCCCGTCCCTGGCAGGGCTCAAGGCCAGGCTGGACGGGGCTGGGGGCAACCTGGGCTGGGGGGAGGTGGCCCTGCCCGGGGCAGGGGGCTGGAGCCAGGTGGGCTTTAAGGTCCTTTCCAACTCAAGCCAGTCTATGGTTCTATGTATATTGCAAAATAAATTTGACTATTCAAAAAAGGTTTATACGAAGGTAACATTTTTTCAAAGTCTTTTACCTTACAGTGTAAACATCTTTGTAGGAAGGAAATAACTACTGCCCCTGCCTTTATCTCTCTGAAACCATGCAGATCCCAGAAGCTAAAACACCCCCCAAACATTCAGAAATGCTGGTGCTAAAGATGAATCAGTATCACGTGACACTTCCTAAATGAAGCAGTAGGGTCTTCCCTCTTACAAAGCGTTATAACCCACTCATTTAGGAACAATGACTTCTTGCAATTCTACCCAACTTATGAACCTAATTTCACTATAAAAGTCAGCTCTCAGGAACATCAGGTGGACCTGCACCACTCCCCAAAATACTGGGACAATAAAATACCTAGATTAAACACACAGAATATGGTCATTGATGTAAATTATAAACATTCTTTATCTTTTTAGATGTTTTACAATGTAAATAAGGAAACTGAAATGGAGTTGGAGGGAATCATCACAGTAATTTGCTTTTGGTGAGTATGTCGTACCTGTTTTTTCAGTGAGCTAACCTCAGTTTTCAAGGCAACTCACTTCCTCAGATATCCAAGCTCCTATGAACAACTTAAAGTACGTCTATTGGCATGCAAAATTTTACAAAAAGTGGAATGCTTAAAATCTAGGATACAAAAATGTGAAAGGCTCCACTCAGGCTTTTGAACATAGATTCAGGTTTGCTTTTGGGGCATGCTGTTATTGATCATGGGATCATGTCAGGGACATGTCTTACATGTTATCTCGTTTTACGGACAATGCAGGTATGGCAACCAATTTTCCATTCTGTCATATAATAAGAAACTTGTTAAAATGAGTAAAATGAAAATGTATGTAGTGGATATGGAGATATGAAAACATTATGCATGACAGAGATCAATCTGCTAGAATAAACACCAGCGTATAGCGTGCAGGCAGTTTCTTTAACACTGAAGTTCATGTGGAGTCTTGGGTTTTGGTATTTTTATTATTATTATATTGTTTTTCATTTTTGTCTAGTGAAATTTGAAGCTGTGTGCTATATCTAGCCTCCATGCTATGTAAACCTCAGTGGGCGTAATTGATGAGCATTTAGGACATTTTTAGTCACATTAAGAGTGCTAAAATCTTAAAAGACATCTCTCTCAGACCTCTTCTGAGATGCTAACTTACAAACAACATAACAAAAAAATCAGGTAAACTGTAATGCTTATCCTTTTGTGAACACTGCTCTTCAGTAGTGCTGTACTCCAGTTCTACCTGCTGGAACGAATTAAGACACAGCTACTTGAAACCTGATTTTTGCAGTGGCAACTCCTTTATATTTTGGGCCATATACCTACGCAGCATACTTTTTCTTCCTTCCTGCATTCTATAATTTTCAGGGGTTTATTACATAATTTTATCTGTGAATATTAGCAACACTTTACCCTACTGAAACCTGTGCACTTTTAGAGAAAACTAGCATACTCATGACAGCTGATCTACCAAAATCCTTAACAACACATACTAGAAAGCAGATAATGTACCAAGTAGTACACCTGTGTAGATTCCCAACTACAGACTCAACAGACTATACGTTAAGACTCCATACTACAGATGCAATCCTTGCAATTGATCAGCATGTGACACTGAGCGACTCGTTTGAACTCTGAGCCTTAATTTCCTTTAACATCAGTATTATTGTTTTTGACTCACACTTGCCCTCACTCTGTCTCCCTTCACACATTATCCATGGGGTTCATCATGAGGAAAGACCACGGAAAGATACTGTGCTGTTTAGGGTAATCAACAAAGTGTGTTGAAAATAACAAGG
The DNA here is from genome assembly GCF_017639655.2 of Falco naumanni. Taxonomy (NCBI): domain Eukaryota; kingdom Metazoa; phylum Chordata; class Aves; order Falconiformes; family Falconidae; genus Falco; species Falco naumanni. The sequence goes on from NC_054066.1 coordinate 22,647,611, forward strand.
TTTTTTCCCTTTTTTTTTGTAAAGGTGAATAAACAGGTTTAACTTTTGTGGCTGGCTGTCACACACTCTGATCTCAGCGGTTCATCTTTTTGCATGAAGGGGTCTCTCTTTCCACACAGACTGACTAGCAGAGTGACCTGCTGAGATCTTTTGACATTAACCCAAACATAAACAACAGTAAATAAGGAATAAATCTCTGCATATATTAAGATCTCCTCTCAGAGCCACAACATTAACAATCTCAAATGTTAAAATAATCAGCCTTCCCCAACCTCTCCACCCTGCAAAATTAAAGAAATATTTTTGATAATACCAGCAAATCTCCTGAATCTGCTTTCTGCTTGTTTCCTCCTGCCCTCCCCCCTGACTTCCTTCATGTTATCAGATTTTTTTTAATTAAGCATGAGAAAGTGAGTCTATTTAAATGAAATCTCTGATTACCTGGCAATAATATAATTTCAGCACCTAGTATTACTAGATGAATGGCAGCAATCGTGAGACTCATGATAAATTCATGTGCATTTTTAATACTGGGATATCAATTCACTGTAGAAAAACTTCCTGCATAATCAGTCTGCATACTTTTTTTTCTTATATTCTCCGCCACCCAGAAATGTTAACTGCTTCATATAAGAAAAGTCAGAGGCAGGAGCATGAGTAAATAACCAGTTCTTTGAGCCTCTATTTTTCTGAAGCAGCACATTCCCTTGATTAGATGGAGAAATAGAAATGTGATCACAAACATGTTTGCTTTGCAATAACGGTGTCAACTTTTGAAAATTCAGAACATTTCAAAAATTCAGCAGTATCATATGTGTTTTTTTGTTGCTACTGAAATCTATCTTGGCGCCAGGGCATGTGTTTACAGTGCAGGTCAAACGGTATTTTGGGGTATCGGACATTCAGTTCAACACGGAGTATTTTACGTCAGTAGGGGGCGCTCTGAGAAAAGAGTAGGATGAGTCTATGGCTACGGCAGGTGAACTAGAGCAACGGAATTTGTGACAGCTGTTCCCGACCAAGGGAAGTATGAGGTCTTAGAAATATTAAAAACTTAATTTCAACACACACCCCCTCTATATAATTTCATATTGTTTTATTTACTCTCAGTATAGAAAATACTGATTAGAAAGTAAAAGTGACAGTGAACAAAAACCATGGTATTGTCCCTTTGCAGGGATCCTGTGAACAGGTAAGGAGACTCACCTAACGGTATTACCGTGCCACACAGCACTAGGCATCCCAAAGTTACATATTAAGATATGCCAGAATTATGGTAGCTTGGGCTGCTTACTCTGGAGTACAGAAGGTCTCTGTTTATGGGATCATAGGCTATGTTTTCAACATGGCTTACGATGAGATTCTGAGGCACTAAGAAATTAAGGGCAGAAGTATTCTCTTATGTGATTATTTGCTTAAAATATAATTTGTTGGCCAACTTATTAATACAAAGCACTTAGAGCAGTGAAAGTCCATTTCCTATAGAGTTCATTGACAGCTGGGAGGGATCATTTATCCCATTGTTTTCAACTACTCGCACAAAAAAAAGAGACTCATAGTTCTCTGCTTTGTTTTCTGTGTACATGTAGAAATTCCTACATTTTAAACTATATTTACATAAAGTATAAGGAATATACAGTTTGTATAATTTAAATGCATTTATGTTAATGTTCTACTAAGTGTAAATTAAAAACAAATTTCAAATTGTATTGATTTCTAGTGAGAGATTCTAAGCCCATGCCCTGGGTTGTAACTCCGTAAGGTTATGCAGTTTCTTTCCACTCACTTCTACCTTCTGTCCAGATCACCAATGAAAGGGATATGAGTGAGGACATCAGGGGCCATCGGGGCATCACGCTGCTCCTCACACAGCAGCAGGGTGCTGGGCAGGGGTGCCTTGTGTCCTGCAAGATGTCACTGCTTTCCAGGGCGCTCTGTCACGGGATGTGCCTGACACCAAGAGCGCAAACAGGTTTCAGACAGGACTAGTCGGCCTCACGCAGGGCAGTACGCTGCTGACTACTAAAAATGACGATCCAGATTCAATCTTCAGCTGTGGTCATAGGAGAAATAGGAGAAAATCTTCTAAAGCATTCATCACTAGCTACGGTCAGAGCCTGGGACGCGGGCTGAAGCCTGGCCCATTGCGGTGGTTCTTATGCTCTTGCTACCGCAGCGGCACAGAACAGGGATTATTAACTCAACTTCCAAGATAATAGCTTTATTGAGTTAGGCTTGGCACTGTGTAAATGAACTTGTACTCAGCCTGGTTTGTTTGGAACTGAGGCAGAGCAACTTGATGTCTGTGCAGAATACACAGAGTTAATGGTTACATGGGAAGCCACAACGTTACCTAAAGCAGTTCCTGATGTGGGCAGTTTAGAGGTGCAGAAGCGTAGCTGGAAATGGAGAATTTCTCAAGTGCTTTATTCTTTTTTTTTTTTTTTTGGCACATGAAGAGAAATTGCCTGTCTTTGAAGTCTCCAGGTAAGTAGCAATAATTGAGGAGAGTTTCTGATCATATATTTCATAGCTGTGTACATCAAATTGTAGTGGTACAAATTCACTTCTAGAAAGGCCACTAGATTCAAGCCTCTTGCTAAAAGAAGTTAATCACTTAGACTTTTCCCTTGTGTGCATAATGATGAACATTGCAAAAGGATGTAACAGAATGCTCTTCTGCAATTCATGAGCCCTGGGTGATGAGGTCACACCACGACAATACAAATCTTTATATCATTACAAATCCTCACATCAGATTTCTTAAAAAAGTTTGTTCTAGTGTTAATTCTTTTTCATCTCCTCCTTTAAAGCCAGGTTGCTCTGGTTACCAGCTGCAGACTTGGAGAGTGACAAATAGAGAAAATTTTCCTTTAAAGCTGAATGATTTACATATTAGCATTCTCATAAACCAAGATGCCATCATTGCACAGAAAGTGACCTTTTAAATGACTTAATTCTCAGCCTCTTCGGGTATAGCAGGAGGAGGGGGAAACTAGTGCTAGATCCTTTTTAAGGAAGCAACGTTAACTGCCTGAAGCTGGTTACAGGCAGTCCTGAGGAAATAGATTTAGCTATACTTGTGGTAGAAAGAGAAGTATATCATAAGATAGGAAGCAAAATTTGTTTCCACATATCAGAGACAAAGATCTCTAAATGACAAAGATCATGTACAGAAATTGCATCTTGAACAGATCTTTACTGCCTTAAACCAAAACTACATAGCTTTTAATTTTTTTTCTTTATTCACATATGGAATACAGATATTCAAAGGATAAAACATGCAGCTAGCTAGTAGTGCACACACTTTAGGACAAGAAATGTCAAGTATTTTTTTCTGATTTAAGCCATTAAGGAAAGCTTAAAGTAAAGAAAGTGGATGCAAACTCAGAATAAAAGACTGATTAAAAGACTGATATATCAGTGTAGATTCCTGTGTACTGGCATGAAAAAGCAGGATGGTGTGATTAACAGCTTGGACATCATACCTTTCCATGCTACCAAAGACCTTCATTGTGTTTGCTACCAGTTAATGAGTATCAGTACCTTTCCCTGACTTATGTACGTCTTTAAGACTGCAATCAGGATGTTAGGACAACCAGTCACCCTTACTCATGATACAGGATAATCAAAAGACAAGATGATAGGACTCAGCAAGATAATTGATAATTCTGTTAACAGCTGCCAGACAGTTTGCTGGGTCCTGCCGGTCTACGAGCCTACAAGTCAGACAGTAATGACTAGCAGATAAAATAAGCAGCAGTGCAAGTCTGCATTTAATCACCTGGGTTCACAAGGACTCTACAGAAATATGTATCAGCCTAACAAACGGTACTTTGTCTAACAGTCCTAATTAATTAGAGTATCTTCTTATATGCTTCAAGACACATGCATGAACCAAGAATCTTCCGGAATTAGGACCAATCCCAAGGTCATATATTCAAGGACATCCAAGTATTTGCTAAGTTTCTATTTGATCTGTAAAGCCAGTTCTTCTGCCGCATCCACAGGACTCAGTCTGAAACTCGTGGCATTGTTCAGCACTAGATAATAGTCATCAGAGGAGTGCAATAACACAGAAATCTGCAGTAGGAAGCTGCAACCACAGCTTTCAGTTTAGACCTTGATATCATCTTTTTAATCACTCCCCTTTTACAGAAATGGATTTGATTTAATTGAACTCCTAAGAAAAAAAAGTCTCTAATCACACTTCATCAGCATGCAATTATTATTCAAAAGAAACCATATGTACTATTAGGCACTCTTAATTAAAATAATGCATATAATCTGTTTCACTACCTAACAGTCATTCTCCTTGATGTTCATTATTCTTTTTCTTCCATTATTATGACAATACATTTTTTTCCTATTTTTCCTCATCTATCCCCATTTCATTTACACATTTTTTCAATGTTAATGATCATGATATCAGGACACTGAGCTGTGTTAATACACCACCAGTCTTAAATCTCATTGCATAGCATGACCTTCAAAATGGGTCAGACCTGACTATGGGGATTTGTGAGAAGATGATGAGGAAATGCTGTAACAGGAGCCTTAAACTATACTCTGTTTTGCCTGAATTTTATTTACCATTATGGTATCTTCTAAGTGGGTATACTGAAGGAAGAATTTGTGCTAGGCAAGAGACAGGATTTGGGGAGAATCAGTGACAACGTATGGCTAAAATTGAATCTAGGAGTTGAAGAACCTGAAGAAAAGCATCAATGAGGGGTGTTGAAGCAATGGTTCCTTGAGAAACTTGGAAAAGTTGGGCAGTCAGTTCAGCATAGACTCAACAGAATAAGCATTACAAAAAGAGTCACGAGAACGTTACATATTAAAGTCTCTTTATCCTCTCAAACTCAGAAAAGCTAAGATACTGAATGGTTGTATAGAGAAAATACTGTTATTTTCTCTCTTGTTGCCTCTTGATGCAAAGGTACCTGAAATTTTTCCACTTAGGTCACCCTAATCAGTCATGATTGGAGCACTGACAGTTCATTAAACACGACAGACTAGCCCTGAGGGAAAGACACTAGTGTACCACAGTGCTGAGGATCCAAGGGAAGCTGAAAATGCATAGCTCTGTGGTATACAGCTCATTGAAAAGACCCGTAAATAGAGACACGTTCCACTTCAGGTGGGATATATAATGGGATGGATAATACACTGAGGCTACCCCCAGAAACCAGGCTATACTGCAATATCCACACAATTCCTTTGTTTAGCAATTGCTTCAATTAGAGTTAGATTCTGCTCTTTCATACACTTGCATAGTAGTTACCAAGCCAGAAAGGTATTTAAGTTTCTTACTAATATCATAATTCAAAGATACAAGTTCTATGAATTTTTCACACTACTTTTCAAATCAGAATATTCAATCTTCAATGTATACCGTGCAAGATACATAGAATAAGAAGTAACCAGTTGACTTAAATTAGTAATTTGAAATTTAAACCTCAAAAGGAGTTATCAAACCTTCTCCTGTAATTAAATAGCATAACTTAACAAATAAAGGTAGGGGAAGTTCGGTTGTTTTATTTTAAAAGAAAGCATTAATGAAAGATGAGTGTTTGGGACTGAGCAACCTCCCCTCAGGCTTGGGGAAAATGCCAATTCTGACAAACTTTTTGAGCCTTAGGGAATCCCAGGTCAGTTTGATGAACATACTGAAGTATTTTATAAATAGCTGGCATGCTCCTGAGAGTACCAATATACCTGAAAAAGAAATTCCCTCACCTTTCAAACTTATCCCTGAGCAACAATGAATGAAGACCTAACACATACTGTTCCATATCACAGAATATTTCTATAAACAGAGAAAGAAAACTCAGAAGACTGTCCTGTGCTACAGAATGGCCCTCAAAATTCATAAGGAACCCTAGCAATAAAATTCAAACTATCTGAAGGTAGAATTGAGATTTATTACCACATCTGGGGCTGTAATAATACACCTGTTACTAAGATACTTAAATGATGATGGCCATTTCGTTCCACTGCACCCTATCTTTATGTGGGCTCTGTATTAAAATGATAAAGGCAGCATGATATAATGGCAACAACAAAGATTAAATAGAGAAGCACATTTAAAAAGCATATAATCTTACAACACTGCAGGAAACGTTACTACTTGCTCAAACGACAGCAGTTACTATTAAGAAAAAACCTAAAAATCAATGTTTACCTACAGTACTGCACCATGGTTGCTCCAAGTACTACCTGTTTTAAATATGATATTATCTATAATGACCATTAGTATTTAAGCACCTCAAACGCACTACTTCTCTCAGAAAACAATTCAGAAGACATCTACTCCAAGAGGCTTGCCACCTATCTGAAGCTTATCCAATAGAACCAATCAAAGCAGCAGGGATATGGAATACGACAGCCACCGGTTACTTGGCACTATCTGACAAGCCTTGTTGTAAGAAAAAACTTAAATGCAGGACTCACCCTGTTGGCACACATTGTGTTTTTGTTAGCTTCTGGTCTTGCTAATCATTCCTTTTGTTTTGGCTTAGCTGAATGCCTATTTGTCTCCAGCTTTAGATTAATTTTCTGGAACAAATGGGTTTATCGTAAGAGATCTCAGTGTGGGTAAATAGACAAGGAGACAAGTTTTGCCTGAGTATTTCCAAATGTAAGGACAAGAAGGACGGAGATCTGATGACCGTATGGAAAGAAGATGAAAGGGGTGTTGTTGAAGAGACTGGAGAGTGGAAGAGATGGGGTTTGAAAGAGGCAAAAGATTTTGAAAGAAAAACAAGTTGGAATTTGTTGCACAACATCAACAGGAGCCTGGGGAATTTCTGAAAGAGGAGATGGCAAGATTAAAAGGAGAGCTGAGGAAGATAATTTTGGTAACAACACTGTAGATGGACTGCAGGGAGAAAAAAGACTTGCAAGGCAAATGTGTCAAGAGAAGAGAAGATTACAATGCAGACAAGTGGTTTGATCACAGAGCCAGGGAGAACAGGACGGATTTTTAGAAATACTATAGAATGAAAATGTATGAGACGAAAATACTTAATGATGTCCTTCAGCATACTGTAATGAGTGTGTACTCAGCATAATTCCCCCATACTATGTAAAATTCCAAATAATTTATCCCCCAAACACAAAAAGTACTGCAGAATATGGCACTGATACAAAGTGAACAAATTAGTGGGAGTGCTGATAGCATCAGAAGTGATATATGCATGCACGTGTGTGTGTGAAGCATATACTGATCAGAGAAAAACTCATCTCAAAATTCTTCTGTATGTTACAATTGAAGACAGATGAAGCTACAGATAAAATTAGGTTTTCAGACCTAAAAATAAATTAACACTTTATAGAGTCTAAGTATTTTCTTCTGTCCCGTGCATTAGAAAGGCTATGTGTGTAGGCATTTGAAGTACTCTGAATAGCTTTGAACTAAAGGTAAATGTTAAAAGAGTCTTGATATCAGAGTGAAGTTTCTAGAACATTTTCCACTATACATCATACATAAAAAATACAAACCACTGTGTATTCTCTGTATATTCAGAGAAACTAAAAAGCCCTACAGAATCTTCTGATCTCTTTGGTATACCATAATGCTGTAACAGCTTCTGAACCCCAATTAACAATATTTTCATTCAAGCTTCATCCAATAATAATAAGGATATGGGGCATTTCTGGGGTGAGGGAGTGATTAGAATGCACGTTTATTACTGGATTTTTTTAAAAAAAGAAACAAACCAAAAAAAGAAAAAACCAAAGGTTTTCATTTATGGACCTAATGAAAAAGATTTTAGAATTCACGCAGTAGCTGAAAGCAATAGGTAACAAGTAACACGATTTAAGTTTTTAACACCTTAAAACATTAAATATTTGAAACAAGAGAAATGGAAGTGACGCTCTAAAACTTGCGGTTTCTAGGAGCTGCTAATTGCGTATCACTCAGCGGTCACGGTCCCCCATCGGGAGGGCTGTCCCAGGAGACAGAACCCTGGCACCTCCATGTCTGTCCATTCCCAAATGTTTAAATCTTTCACACTGAGAACAGCAGACACTAGACACAGTATTAGATTAGACCACTATATTATGCTGATTTGGACAATATTTATTTTAGCTCCACTCCTGCAGCATTCCCCTGCACAAAACCCACATGCCCCTCAGAGAGAGGTTTAACTGTATGTCTTCAGATGAGTTTATTGCCTTTTCTGCTTATTCTGCTCAAGAAACAACTGACATTTGCAAAAGAGGGGATGAAGGGGGAGGCTAGTACTATCTAAAGCAGAGGGTTTTATTTGTGCAGAATATGACATTAAAAGATCCCAGTAGCTATTAGTGATTATTAATCTTCAATTACAATAATAGCCATATTTAACAAAAAAAGAATAGGTTATACTGCAAGTCATGAAAAAAGCCTTTTTAATTGTCAGCCCTGCTAGTCTAAAAGAGCCTTCACCCTATTCATTCAGTTACCGTTCTGTAGTTTATAATTAAAGTGCTAATGTGTATCAGAATTCTTTGATCTCAAAATAAAGGACTCTTTTACCAAAGAAATTAAGAACACAGTAGTTACAGGAAATTCAAGTTTCCAAGTAAAAATTAAAAGAAACAACTAAAAAAAAAGTAATAAAGAAAGAACTATTTCTGTTGAATAAGAAAAAGAAAAAACTTTGTGAGTAGCCATTCTGGGTTGTGGAACAGTTCATCAAGTAAAGTGGCAAGAGACCTTTCTCTTTGATAGTTAAATACAATCTAGGAAGAAAGGAAGGAAGTGTACTGTACCAGCAGAAATGGGCTAAATGACCTCAAAGTTCTTCATCTTAAGTTAATGAGTAATTCATATGTCCTGAAATCTAACTTCAATTAGCATGAGTTATCATAACGATTCGTAGTATCTCATCCATGATATTTTATTTCCATTCTGATTTCATATTTGAGGGAAAAGCGTCAGCAGAATGTTATGTCACAAAGTCTGTCTAAATTAATGCAAATAAAAAGAATGATGTATAGTCATCTACACTATGTACAAGCATTATCTTAAAGACTCAAGGTCTTTATATGTTAAGACTCAATATATAATCTCATCCTTTGTAATGATTAAAGACAATGTAACTGAAACCTGACTTTAAAAACCAAAGGCGAAAATTCCCAAAAGTACTTCTGACTTCTAGTCTGCTACGAAGAATCTACTTGAGTAGCTAGAGGTGTTAACTGGACTATGTGTTTCCCCAGCCCCGGTCAGATGACAGGTACTAAAAGATGCTGGTAACTACAAGGGACAGAGTCAGCAAGCCAGCAAGATCCCACACCGCTTACCTGCCAGTACCACCAGTCATTTCTGAAAATGCAACTTGAGCTTCGGATAAATCTTTCAAAACTAACTAGTGGCTCAAAGAGGTGAGTGGACACTAGGCAATTGTAGCTCTTCTCTCAGCTCCAGTATTGTCATCCCTTCACTTACAATCTGCTTTGGAAAAGTGATCTTATTTGCCTCACAGGGGTTAAAAAAAAAAAAAAAAAAAGTCATCAAAGCCTAATTATATACTACTGCTATCGATCTGCATTCAGTTTCAATGAGTTTGGATTAGCCAGTACAATATATTTTAGAAAAAATATAAATATATTACTGTTGCTGTTTAGCAGTGTGAAGGATGTTTTTCGCATTTTTCTCTTCATTACTTTCTTTGAATTAAAACCACTAAGCCTTGCAAAAAAAGCAACACAACTCAGTCTCAGTGGACTAAAATAGCCAAACTGAAAGTGAGCAGGATCTTCTTTCTTAACATTAAAAATGTTTCTAGTAAAAACATGTGACTCAAGATTATTTTAAATATCTCCTACGTGACCTCTAAAAGCAAGATTTCTAGTTCTGCTGCCTTTTGAGACACTATGAAATCTGAGATTATTGGAACAGACAGTAATTTTAAAGTCACACTTGAAACATTTTTAAGATCCAACTAACCATAAAAGAACAGAAGCTTGAAAGTCCACTACAACTATGGAAAACATGGTAATAGTCCAAGAAACACAGTTACAGATCAGAAGAGGCTGTACAATCTTACCACTGTATATACTTCCCAATGCCCTGTTCTTTTCTTTGGCAAATACAGGAAAACACATACACCCCAAAACTGAAAAGTTTGGGCATGCAGGACTTTACTGATTAGTTTCTTAGCTTGAGTTCCCATAGTTTGGAAAAGCTCAGGCAAAGATAGTGGAGAATAAACAGTCACCAAATTTTTTTTATAATAAAGAAAGATTCCAGTGAATTGAAGAGGACTCTGAAAGGCAGGCTAAAAACCCCCATTTACTTCTGTCAGTATTAAAGTTTGGTTACTTTCTCTCCAAAAAGCCTGAATTGCTTCATGCGTTCAAATAAAACTTCAAAGCTGGTACAAAGATTTAGCTTAATAGCAAGGACGTGCTTAGTGTAGTTTCCAAGAAAATTTAGGGAATTGTCCAAGCTGAGAACAGAAATTTTTTAAAGGTACTCTTAAGACCTTTGGAACCTCACTGTGTTCTTTGCCTTCTCATAAAAATGAGAAGTGTTAACCTGTAAATCAAACTTTATTTCTTCCTGTTTACTTTCCAATTTTTCATGACTACTTCCATGTTTCTCCTATGAGTGATACACAAGACCTATGGAGGAAAAAGATGAGTTCTAAATTAGTGTTTCTCCGGTTAATAACCTGCCAACAGCCTCTAACAGAAATGCATGAAGTACGTGAAAAAAAGTATGGACAGACATGTTCCAAATAAAAGTTAAATGCAAAAGTAAACTCACACCTTAAGCTGTTAACATAGAAATGAAATCAAATAATCTCTCATGATAGACGTATTCTGGAGGAGGGGTCTCTGCTTATGTCCCTTGTAAACTGCTGTTTAAAAATAAAGGTGAGACTACTAATTGAATTGCTGCTACATATTTGAGTGTCTGGAACATAACTTGCTAGTAACGTAATGAAGAGAAAGACATGATTATGCAAGGTATTATATATTTAAATCCTCTGTTTAAAAGTCATCTACACAACTTTAACAGATTACATTAGACAATATGAGAATAGGAAAAAATAAACAGGAATGAGGATATAGAAACTGCTTGTTAGCAACTTCTTGATTACAGAAGTGTTCTGCTTATAAAGCATCCTTAGGCACCGCCAAGGAGCCCTACTTACGTACTGTCAATGCACATTGTGCAGTGCTCTAGAACATTTATAGTCAGCATGAGATGCTGTAGGTAAGAACTTGAAGACGACAGTACAACCAGGTTGTAATATCTGAAGTGCCATGCTGCTAGAGTCTTCAAACATTAACTGAATCTGGAGACTCAGCCTCGTCTTATAAGTGTACTTATTTCAGCCTAATTCATGTTCAATACTGAACTGTCTTTTCTAGTTTGTATAGGCTATGTGTCTAGCAAGTGGTCACTGTCAAGGACTACAGACTAACACTTTGTAGCAGTGAGGACTGTGATAGCATTACTTTGGTCAGTTATGTCATTGCCTTCCAAAAGTGCTAAAGGTTGAAGATATTTCACTAAAACCCCTTTTTCTTAAGTGCAATAAAAGGCATGATGATATAAATGTTTTTTAAAGGAGATACTGGAAAATAGTGAGAAGTAAACGGTGTATTTTAAGGCAGAGAGGTCTTTTTTGTCATTCCTACGATATTCCCAGAAGACCAGCTCTATTTCTATGATCTACGTCAATGAACCAATTCAAGCTGAAATCTACAAAACTTGAAGGTTTTTAATGAAATGAAACGTATTGCAGTGGCATATGTCACAGCTTTTCTAAGTGTTAAACTAAGCACGTATACATTCGCCACTGAATGGAGGCAGGTTTTTCATTTCATATATGCTTATAATTATCTCAAGCTTACATGTAAGTCTTAATAGTAACTGAGAAAAAGAAAACACAAGCAGCAAATAGAATCATACTAGTTTCAGTACAGTGATACAGTGAAAATTACAGAATACGAAGACAGACACTGGAGGCCTTTTAAAAAATTTTCTTGACAGCTTCTCAGAAATACCAGAAAATAGCAGAAAACCAAACCCTGTCCAACCACATGCCTACTAGATTTATCTAATAGTGTCTTACTGTGAAGTAAAATCATCCCTATAAAAGAACTAAGCTACTGGATAAAGTATCTCTACAGAAGCAGGACAACTGAATTCTCAATTTAATGAAAGAACACGATGCACTTCTTGTTACCATTTTGGCTTATTTTTGTCCTCTCCAAATCCTGTAACAGAGTAAATGTGCATGGCCTGAACTACAAGCAGGAAAAAAAAAAAAAAAGTTTTAAAATTGAATGCACCGAGCAAAACCGCACGTTTCCATTTTTGTGTTCCTCACCAAGATTCTCACTTCCTTGCTTTGGTTTCTAATCTAGTTTTGAAGCACTTCAGTGCCTATAAGGATCATTAAGAGTGAAGTCAGAACTTACTCATTGGCATAACATACAATAATCTTCATAAAAATGCAATAATAGTAAAAAATAATCGAGTATTTTCACAATGTTTTTGTGTAAATAGCGCATCTGGGACAGCTGATATCTTCAAAGAGCCAGCAAGCACAATCTGACTAATAGTACAGTAACCACAATCAGTGGCTAGTTGTGGTAAACAAATTGCACATATAATACCCGTCACTATACCGAAAGCATCATACGCCTTTCAGCTTTAGACATTCATTTAAAAAGTTTATGTATCGTGCAAAAGCTCACCGAAGTTCACTGTCTTAGGTCTGGCCGTTTGGCGATATCAAGCCTGTGCTCCAGACTAGAATCTGGCATTAAGCACAGCTCCATCAACACAAAACAAAATAAAATGAGCATGTTCAAGTCCTGAGGACAATGCACTCCGAGCCGTCAGCTTCACTTTCTCCTAGAGACCCGGGACAGGCACAGTAACTTAGAGAAATTCCCATAAACAGCATCACTTCACCACTAGTGAATATATTGGGAAACAACTTCATGCACTCTAATATTTTCCAAGGGCTTGCTATTTTAAAAGCTGTGTATATATATTTGTACGTATTGATCTCTTCTGCTTTTAAAAGTCCACAAGGAAAACTTACCAGCAATTTATTGTGCATATAAATGGAAGATGAAAAGTAGATTGTTAACACTAACATATCATCTGTTTCTGGACAGGCTGAATGCATAAGATATTGAATGAGACACAGATTTATAGCTCTCTGTTTTGGAAGTAGCGCTCAGTTGTTAAAAATGTGCCCACATAGCTACTGTCTTCTGTTACATAATTGCACCACAACTATCCAAAGTTTGTCAGAATTTGGGTGCTTCTCCCTATGTTAGAACCTGTTTTCTCCACCAAGCAAGAAAATCGTGTCTCATCAGTATACGACTGCCGAGTAAGGCAAAAGTCAAGACCTTCCAACTCAGAGGACACATCTCCTCCAGCAGTACGCTGAGGTGTGCTGAAGTGCATCAGCCAAGTACCTTTATAAAGTCCTTCACTCTCCTGCGATGTGGTCTGGCAAACCAGCGCCAGCAGAGCCCAGCAAGAGGCACAAAGAGGAGAAAAATTACATGTTCCAGGTATGGCTAGTGTTTTGTTTTTAAATAAAGATGCCGAATCTCTTCTCTGACAGCTAGTCAATGACAGACTGATGACTAACAACTCTAACGCTATGATGAGATAAAAGCACTTGCTGTAGATTCAGACACTGACTGTACCCAAGTATCTTAAGATTTATTTTTGCTTACTTTTGTTTCACTGAGGAAAACAAATGGCTCTGGAGTATCATTGTCTTTCCCCAACAAATACAGATTAATTAAAAAATGTACCAGACAAACAGAAACAAGATTTTAAATGGAATTCTTTAATTAAAAATTCATCTTATCTATTAACTACATATTGTAATTTGGAAAAAAAAAAATAAGCTCTCTAAGGTCAACTGTAATCAAATATGTTATAGAGCAATACTGCCCTATTTGGTGTGGCAGTATCCACAAAAATATGGATGGATGTTACAATACCATCACACTGTTTTTTATTCTTTACCTTTTCACAGCTGTGATGACAAGGTGCTCTAACAGGTAATTTGTGTAGTGCAGGTCATGACGTATTTTGTTTTCAATACACACTGCACAGATATATGCATTTTTATGGGGTTTGGTATTAATATTTAGAAGTAGATGGAAAGTTCATAATCAAGACATAAATACTATCATGACCTTGTTCCCTTCCTTCCTGCCATGACTGCGTTTTGTGAGTTTGTTTACTTCTAACAGTAGAGAAGAATGCAGTAATATTTCTGTATGGAGTTACATCCCTTCAAACTTCTAGACATAAGTAGGAGTGATCCAATTTTCAACAGAAAATCAGTGGAACAAGAGCCTTTCAAAGAAATACAGCAATATTCTTACTGTGGTAACTAACAATCATGTTAACATTGCATTGCCAGTTAAATATAATAAGGCATAATGGGCCATTTTGAAAAGAAATTATCTATATTTTCCAGTGGTTTGTTTTGTTTTGTTTAGTTTAGTTTTGTTTAGTTTTTTTTTTTAATTCAAACATAAAAATCCTTCCAGTGAAGGATATTTTAAAGTTTTGAAGTAAATTAAATCCTTAATTTTTATTTTTCTTTAATTGGTTACTTTAACAAAATTACTAATATGTAATTTACTTAACTTTTGTTCACATTTGGCTATTTTTATGTGGGTTTGACTGATATAAAAGTGCTGTTTGAAACAGCAAATAATTTAGGATAATGCTCTATTTCAAATGCAGTGATGTAAATGAAGCCTTTAGAACAATGAGCTGCTAAGATAAGCTGGTTTAGAAAAGCACTTGAACGAATACCCGTAATACACTTTATCTGGAAAAAAATTGTTACTTAGAAAACAATTAGAAAAAGTTCCATAAAACAAACACTTGTCCCTGTCCTGTGAGGTTTTACCATGGACACTTTTTCCTGCAAGAGAAAGGGAATGCAAAAAGTGTTGATTAACTCATATTCTCAACATTCAGCATTCAGCCCTCTACATTATGCAAAATATCTATACATCTACTGAGTTACAAGCAAGGGCTTTCTTGGTTTTGGTTTGTTTTTTTCTGTGGGTATTGTTTTTTGTT
The DNA here is from genome assembly GCF_017639655.2 of Falco naumanni. NCBI lineage: Eukaryota > Metazoa > Chordata > Aves > Falconiformes > Falconidae > Falco > Falco naumanni. Next base: position 22,662,702 of record NC_054066.1, read on the forward strand.
TGTTTGTTTTTCAACCATGATACAAAGTCATTATGGTTTTGGTACTTATAAAAAGCAATGTTTCATCCTCTTTGCCTCGTTAGGATACCATGTGAGGCTCCTGCCAGCTGCAAGTTTGTTCAGTTTCTCTCAAGAAAAAAGGAAAAAAAAAAGCTTGACATTTTTGTTAGGCACGTCAATCAAAAGGACTGCACTGGCTAGAACATCAAGTTCAGAAGAATATAATTCATGTCAGTTAAGACAGAATTCTTTCTGTGGCCCCATTTTCTTCACCACTTTTAGACAAGTCGATATTTATGTAAAGGCAAAACCTCACCCTACAATTACCCCAATATCAAACTGCGCTAAATAAAGGTGTTCAGTCTATGGTTCCAATATATATTTCCATTTAGGCATTATTTTCGTAGCTGATAAGTACTTTCTTTAGGATCACAGTTTCACAAAAGATAAATAGTATTCAAATTTGAACTGATCAGGGAGACTGGGCCTGATGTTCAATCTTAAAGAGGCTGTGTGAAAATTATTAAAATTCCACAAATCAGGTGATATATTTCAGGTTCTTTTGCAGGCTACGTCCATTTATATTTAAATTTACTGCTTTCTTTCCAGTCATGTACTAAAGGTATACTGTCCCTGTTCACTTTCTTTCATGTAGCTTGTTTTTATTGCATTTGCAATAATTGCTAAACTAAACAGCACATTGTGTCAGGTTTTTGGTTCTAGGAGACATACCTGTTTTAATGTGCTCATATAATTTTACTATCTCTTATTCATTATCATGCTGTCTTTTTATTACAATATAGTGGTGAGAAATGGCAACTGTTAATATTTGAAACTATGAAATATTTTTTTTTTGACATCAAAATAAAAGTACTGATCGTTTGAGATCAGAGCGCTGCTCTGGGATCACGGCTCGTTCTTCGGGAAGGCAGTTCATGTGAATGAGCCAGAGAGGAACGGAGCCATTTCAAGCACCTTCTAAGGACTGTGCCCTGTGGTTCTGATGAACGTGGTGCCACCTCATGCAACGTGATATATATATCAGGTGGCAAACTGACTATATTTCATTTTGTTATCATCTTAAATAAAATCTAGTGATAGAGATTCAAAGTATGTTTCCCACAAAGTATTTAGCTCTTCTGTCTTCTAAAAGCTGGTTAATATTGATGTTTGGATCAAGTAAATACCTGGAGCCAATTATTAAACATGTTCTGTGTGCCGCTGGGGTACCTAGCTTATATATCATGAGACTTCATAACGGTGGTTTAAAACTTGTTGTCACTCCCTTTCCAGACTTGTGAACAGTTTTAGAGAATAAAACATAGCAGAAAGTGTCCACACAGAACAGACTATTCCCGTTGGAAGGGGCCTGCAACAATCACCTTGTGCAACTGCCTGCCCAGTTCAGGGCTGACCAAGTTAAAGCATGTTAATTAGGACACTGTCCAAATGCCTCCAACACCAGCAGGCTTGGGGCATCAACCACCTCTCTAGGAAGCCTGTTGCAGTGTTTGACCACTCCCTCAGTAAAGAAATGCTCCCTAACGTCCAATCTAAACCTCCCCCGGTGCAGCTCTCAACCGTTCCTATGAGTCCTATCACTGGGTACCAGGGAGAAGACCTCAGCACCTCTCTGTCCTCATCCCCTCCTCAGGAAGCTGTAGGGAGCAATGAGGTCACCCCTCAGCCTCCTTTGCTCCAAACTAGACAAACCCAAAGTACTTAGCTGCTCCTCATAGGACATTCCATCCAGCCCTTTCACCAGCTTTGTCCTGGTTACAGCCGTCTTCCCAGCTACCCAAAACAGGGAAGGTAAAAACCCGAAATGGCCACGTCGGGTAATCTCTTCCTTGTACCTGATAACCTGGCTGCAGAAAATGATTAGCTGGCAGTGCTATTCAAGCGCAAACAATACACCTTTGAGCAAACAGCTTTCTGTTAAAAAGCTGATATTAATTTACCTTTATTTTATTTATGTAATTTCCCTAATTAAATAAACTGCAATCATTTAACTACAGTTTGTGGTAAGCAACATACTTTGCAAAAAAAGAAAAGCACAACACAAACATGACAGTCTGAGTAACTAAATAGCAAACCACTCTACAACTCAAGTCTGACCAGATTTGTGGTTTGATTTAACTCTGAAAGAGAGCTTAAACATAGGGCATAAAAGCTGCATTATGAAACAAGTTTACTAATGGTAAAAAAAAAAAATATATATATATATATATATAAAGTGGTTACCTAACAAAATTGGGAGATGTAAATCTGCCTTCTCAGAGTTTGCTTTTCATTAACTCTCTATAAATACTGCCACCGCCAAAATGGGAAAGCATTCTTAGGGAAGTTCGCTAAAACTGATATATCCTTAAGAGTCAAGTAATGCATATCCCTTAGATTTCCAGCCAATATTGTCCAAATGGATTTACTAGTCCTAAAGCATATGCAACAGATTTATAAAAAACATGTATAAAAACAGATAGGGAAAACTTATCAATAAATCCTAATTAAAGTTTTGATGTATACATTTTTCCTGTGCATTTTACAGGTATAAGCAATAGTTTTATTTCCCAATCAAAATTTTGGGGCTCAGCTGTTAGCATCCAAATTACAAATAGAATTATGTCTTATTTGTCTTAAATGTCTATAATGTCTTAAACATTATGTCTTAATTAGGTTTTCTAAATTCCAATCAGAACTCCAACAGCGAGTTCCTGAAGTCTAGATGTAATAACGAGTTTCATAAAAGGCTTTGTATTTTGTTTCTCATGTCCTCCTTCAAAGTTCAGAATAATCACACTCCAGCCAAAAAGCACCCTAGTTTTCCGGAAAAGTACCAATTTGTTATGATTTGTCAGGTTTAGCCATGATGCTTCCACAATTCTACTGAAACAGCAACAGACGCAGAAAAACTTTTTGAAGTCAAGGTATGTATTTGAAGCAGATTTCAGAATCAACTTGCAATAGTGTACGTAAAGAACTATCTTCCTCGGACCAATTTCAACACTTTGAGTGCAAATTTCAAAGCCTATCAAAAATTACGCTGTTGCTGAACTTACTGCCTCTGCACTACTTTCTGCACGCACTTCTTGCTGTCATCCTTACACGGGCACTAAAGCTTGTATGGCAAAGCAGATCTGAGAGCTGAAAACAAAACAAACCCCTAAAGCAAAACCAACAACAGAACCAAATGATTACTTTTCAGTCAGATCAAACTTATTCCTGCTCACCCTTTAACAGCATTCAGATTGGCATAGGGGAAATGTGAAAGTACAAAGTCAGCGACATTCAAGTGACAGATACTTCTGATGATGTTAATTATTACATTAGTTTCAAAGTCTTTTGAAAATCCAGTTGCAACAGCAGGTGCACAAAATTTGACATTTGGCTCCGAATTTGATGGAATATAGGTGACAGGAAGGGAGGAAGTACTAAATCAGAAGTGATGCATCAAAGACAAGAGGAAGAAAGCACTTCTTGTTATTTCAAGAATTTTTTACTTTTCTTGAGATACTTCTAGAAATAGGAAAAAAGTTGAACTGAAAACTTACATTCCAATAGTGTTCTTCCTCAATATGGTAAATAAATTCTATTGAAAACCAGATGTGTAACAGTAAAACTTTTAAGGTTACTACATCTTTCTTTAAGTACTTAATGTATATGCATCTTATTTTAATTATATTTATATAATTCCTTATATTACATGCAACTTTCTATTTAAAAACTCACTGGCCAAATCCTCTCATTAAAGAACAAAATCCAAAAATCAAAGGTCATAGTGTGCTGAGCCACCCTCTGCTCATACAAGGGAATGTTCATCATATTTCAAGTGAAAATAAATAAGAGAAAAAGGATCTTTATCTCTTATTATGTTGCTTCAATCAGTTTTGCTTTTTTATGACATCTCACACTTCCGTTGCAGAGCATTAATTCCACTGAGCCTAATCAAGTTTTTCAGTTGCATAAATGTAAGTATTTAGTCTTTTGTCTTCAGAGGGCTCCTCTGCTTCCTTTAAGCTTTGGGACTGAATTCCCCTCTCAAGCACAGGAATGTCAACATGGCATAGTTCTGGATGATTACTGATGGGATGCAAAACATGGCTCCTAATTTAATTTCCAAATAGGTCTTGCATTCATGAAGCGGAACAAAACTATACATTTTATTATGAAATATAATGAATTGTATTTGCAGCTGCTGCCTCTCATTTTGCACCTGAAAATCTGAGATTGCATCTGCACTTACAGGCTCAAACACTTCGGAAGCAGCTAAAACTCTGACCAATATTTTTCTTTATATGCATACTTCATGTAGGCTGTGGGCTGTTATACTGGTTAAAGCCAGAGTGAACTGCACTGAATGAAGCACACTGAACTAGTACTATAATGAAAATTGTATCTGGGTTTATCTGTTTGCATCAGGTTCATTTATCTGACAAGGCACACTTAAGTCTTTTAAACACCAAAATCCGAATGATTAACACAGGCTGGCACCTTGACAGGTGCAACAATGTTATTTAAGATCAGGTTCCTCAGAATTACATATCAAAGAAACATCTTATGGGAAGAAATAAAAAACCAACAACAACAACCAACTTTAAAAATTATGCAGTCGTCACCTTTGTGTTCTAAAGCTGCTTTTTAAAAAAATAAGGAATAATCCCCTAGAATCATGAAGTAATGCAACAATAAGCTAATTTGAGTAAGAGCCCGTGAATCTTTGGTTTTTTGTTGCTTCGGATCTTTCAGAATGTTGCGCTAAGAAGTCTGCCAGTTTTTACACTGTACAACTGTAAGGATGCTGAGCCAGAAAGCTGAGCTTTTCTGAATTTCAGTATTATTTTAAAAGTTTTAAAAATTGTGTTATATTTAAAATAACATAAAAATATACAAAATATTGCTGAGTAGACAGTCTTTAGTAACATCTCTTTTGGGTTTTTTTGGTCAAAGTATTTGGTATTTGTAAAGAGTGTGTATGTGTGTGTTTACATAGTTCAGTTAAGCCAGCAGAAGCAGGATTTTGCCAACCCAGTGCCTTAGTTAAAAAAATAAGCACACATAAACACTCATTAAGAAAACCCAGTAATTATATTTTTCAGTCTGTCATAAAAAAAAAAAGAAAGGGTAACAATCCCTAATATCAGTGGTTATTTTTTGGGTGACATTTTGTACAAGAAGATTGGGCCAGTAATCAATGAAGGAAGGCTATTTCACTGACAGACGCTGCTCAGATTTTCCCCGAGTTATTTAAATACCAGAACTTTTGAACACTTACCCAAGATGAAATGAAATCTATAAGGCTGCCTCACTCCAAATTAAAAAGGACATGCTGATAGAATGCTGCTGATCAGGAAAGGAGCATGCTTTCAAGATGTCACACTCTAAAAGGATTCAACTATTTTCATACTTACTTTAACTACATATTTGAAAAAAGCATTTCTGATGATGCTGACCTGTATCATCCCTAGTGCATGTCAATTTTTCATCTTACCTTGATTGTGTGGCTTTTTTTTTTTTTTTTTTTTTAATGTTCCAAAATTCCAGCGATCTTTCATGAACTTTGATGAATTAGCCATGTTATTCTTCCTGTCCAGGCAAGTTTGAGATAAATGGCAGGACAGGCTATGATCTTTGGGCAAATTATTCTCCTTGATTACAATATATATTGATGAATTGTGTCAGTATGCATTTACATATTTGACACTTTCATTACCCAAATAATAAACCCCACACATTCCTGGCCCCATCAGAATGAAAGGAGGGTACAGTAAGTTATTAACAAAAGATAATCTCAAAGTTCACATTAACTACAATCAGAAAAAAGCCTTAATCGTGGAATTAAAAGTAAATAGTCTTAAAATCATTCACATCAGTCAGATGAAACATATTGCTCTTTATTTGGCCATTTAAGAAATAGGACTATTCTGTCAAAAGAAACTAAATGTTCTCCCTTCAGAGTTTCATTCTTCTAAAGTTGTAAGCACATAAATACTGATGGATCACATCTGATGGTAGTAAAACAGAGATTATTTTATTGCTTATCTGTAGTAATTTAAAACAGATTAAGCAGAACTTTACCATTATCTTGGAATATACACGTGCATTATCCGTGTTCACCTACCACTGATATATCCGAGTAACAAAATAAATGGGCTAGCCTTTCATCTATTGAAAGGACAAGAACTCTCTGGGATTGAAGAATTATCACATAAGTATAAAAAACCCACTACTTTTGTGTGAATGATTATTCAAAGGAAGTATCACTCAGGACACAAATTTCTTCAAAATAAGGTTGACAATAAAACTGTATCTCTTTCTACAAAATCTTATTATTTTTATATGAGTACAAGGCTGCAGGATACTAGAATATACTACTCCATTACTCCAGAACAATTTCTATCCTTCTTTCCTTCTATCCTTCTGAAGAGTTGCTTTTCATTCACTGGTTACTGGACTCTTCCTGAAACATTTTTAGGTCCAAATGCTCTACTTTGTGATATTAATTTAAATTTTGAATTAAAATTATTTCAAGAGATAATACAGATACTGTTATATTTAAAATCAATATTACCCGTGCATGGTTGGAATTAGGCTGCGATTTATGAAACTCCTGGCCATTAGTTTCACAAGAAGGTATTAAAATAAAAAATAGCTTCATAGGCAGTATATGATCTCTGCTTATGAAATAGAAATATAGTTTCCACTGTAGAAAAGTACATCTTTTATATTGCTCTGGTTTTATGGTTAGTTTGCTACAGATAATACCCAGCCCCTGGCCCAAGGAACTGCTGGTGGATGGGGTGATCACTCCTGTCAGTTCACTAAATCTCACGCGTGTTGTTTTAACACATGGGCTTGAATCTATTCCGTTGGGCTCAAATGGAAATGGAAAGGACCATACTTGAACACATAAACCCCAAAAGCAAAGCTGACCAGTAGAAGTCCAAGCTTATTTGCCTCTGTCCCTTCTCTCTGCCCAAGTGGGAATACTCTTATCTACCACGTGAGTCTGGCAGCCAGAAAATCCTGCTCAGTCATTAAACAGCAAGCTTTCTTCAGCAGGAATGCGCTCAGGAAGATGAGGTTTGCTTTCCTACACTACATGGTCAGACTAAACTATCTCATTGTGGTTATCACTTATTGTCTGGGGCAGAGAATAAGTGTTTATATAACACTATATGTAATAAAAACTTTTTATAAAACAACTGAATGAAGATATGAAGATCTGGTTTCAGACTCATAGAGGTGAATCAGGGAGACAGACAGTATTCCCTACTCATATTCACTGCCCTTTCTCTTCTCAAAGGTGCTAAACAGGCCCAAACTCCCTGATGTTACTCCAAGACGATCTGTTCCCTTGTACCTACTGAAATAAGAAGAAACAGTTTAACCATTCCCACTGTTTCTGATGCAGGATCTTCAGTCCACAGTTTTCTGAAAGACACTCTATTAATTTTATAATTCTAGCTTAAGGCTAATCACCTACTCTTAGTCTAATGGCAATTCTCTAATCTTAGCTGCTTTAATGCTAGAGTGTCTCAGCAAACTGTCAGTATTTTTTTACTGTTATTGACTATGCTCACAATAAAACCAGATCGATAAACAAGATGTTCTTCCTGGGGTTTTGCAATACCTTTAGCTTTATTATTTTTTTGACTTGTAATAGATTTTTTTAAAAAAGTATTTACTAGTTTTGTCCCACAACTTTTACACTTTACAAAATTTCTTCACTTTGTTCACGTGTATTTGAAAAGACAGTCTTCATTCATGCTGATTTTGCTATCCTGTATTTTAGGAAAAATATCAGAAAGCATAGAATTGTGCTTTTTCAGTTACATCTGATTATAACACCTACCTATCCACATATTAGGAGACAGAATAGAAGAAAACAAAGGACAAGAGCAAACTACAGTTTCATGCACTGCAGTATGTTACAAAAACTTCTTTAGGATTTTTATCACTGAGAGTATATCAGCTTTCTCATACACAACAAAACAATTCAGAATATGAATTTCAAATAAAGATTATCTGCCACCTGTTTCAGGTTTTCATAGCACATCTGCAATGAAAGCATCAAAGAGTAGAGCTTCTGAAACAGGCCCAGCCACTCCTATTACTGCCACACTGAGTATAAAATGCAAGTAGAAAATTTCATTGTGCAGCACATTGAAATCTGAAGTTCCGGCTGTTTATTTTGGCTCTTGACCAGGAATTAAGGGCTAACCTTCCAAAAATTTAACAAGGCTTTTAAACAGAAATTCTGCACATAATGTGACAAGTAGTTATAAGGGTTTATGGATTCACCTTTCTCTGTATATTCAAGCTTTTATAAGCTTTGGACCAGTTTCTTTCCTTCTATGGCTTGAAGAACTCAAATCTGCAACTTCCATTACCCAAAAGTACGCTATAGTGTGCCTAGGCTATAGGCCATTATAGATGTGTGTATCATACAGCCATAACAGTAAATATGCAGCAAAGAATCTGAGTTTCACTGATTCTGGAAACAGAATAACAAAAAAAGAAGAATGTGTATTTGCATCCTAACAATTAAGTGTGGTAAGTGGCAGTCCTAGCTTCCACAATGTATAAGGTTTTTACATTAAACACTGTTGATGTAGAACAAAGGTAATTCTTACAGGGTCTGTGCTTCGCAGCCGACTTAGAGCTCCACATTTCAGAAAGACCACGCTAGTAAATGGCCCTTGTTCTGGCTACAATGCTCAAGGAAAGAGTACAACATTTATTCAGACGTAACTTTATGCTTGATTTGTACTATTAGGTTCCTGCAGGAATCCCCCACCTCAGAGCACAATGGGTTGGTTCTTAGGAGCTTTTATCCAGGACATACATTGCTTCTTATCCACCATGTAGTCATTTAACTTTGGTCTTACACTCCCCTCTCAGGACAGCCACAAACCTAAGAAATGCTCAGCACCAAGAGGACAGTTCCAGCAGAGTTCAGCTATCAGTCTGATGCTAAAATAGGCACTGACATTTAAAGACAAGTTTTAAAACACTGTGGATTGGGCTAAACCTCTTGGGAAAATCTGAATTTTTAAATTTCTTTTAGAGAAACCAAATTTGAAAATAGGGTTTTGAATTCGGGACTGAGCTCATGAAGGAAACTTCAGCATCTGTAAATTTCTGATGTGTTTGTAGTTATGTTGCAGAATAAAATAAAAGAAAGACAAAACATGTCAATAATACATTGTACAACTATACACCAAAGGAAGTATGGTCTAAACATAAAATGAACAAATAAACATACATCCTAGCAGCTGTATTTCCCCAGGTCTTTCAGCAAGTTGTTTGTAAAACCAATTACTGAATTCATAGTACTGAGGCAGCTATTTCCATCTTTTGTTGAAAAGCACTTAAGCAGATACTTAAGTTCCACTAGCTTTACCTCATGTTCACTCATATGCAAATTGCATTATGTTAAATTAAAAGAAAAGAAGAAGAAAAGAGTCATTTCTGCATTATTGTTAGTAGAAACAGTGTTTTAAAAGGCATGCTTCGGGGAAAGGATTGTCTGATTTGACATCTTTGTCAAAAGATCTGAAGACAGAGAAGAGCTAATACAGTGAGCTAATACAACAGACAAGATACTTTTAGAGTACCCAAAGGAACCATCCCTCTAGAATGTTAGTGTCTTGTTTAAAGAAAAACTCATCTTCCTTGCACAGCCATCAAATTCAGTACATGTGTGCTAAGAATAAAGACTGAATCTTTGGCAGATGAAGTATTTGTTAACCAGTAACAAATGCCTGTAGTAGCACTGATGCTAAAGAACGGATTAATAAAATTATACTCAGATAAATTCAGTAACTAAGTGAATAATAAGGCAGTGGGAAACACAGTGGAAAATTCAGATAACCCCAGGCATATTCCTACCTATTAGAGTAGCAAGATTCAGATTTGTTTTTTCAGCTGTTGGATTTCAGTGGTTGAATATAAATCAAATGATTCTATAAACCTATGTGTTGACATTCCTTAAAAAATTCATGCGTATGTCTAATTATTTAATATCCCTCATAACAAGTTCACGTTTTCAAAGTAACAGCAATGGATACAAAATCAATTCTCTCAATACACACTACAAAGCAACTATTGGACAAATTGGAAACAATCATTTGACTTGTGCAGTAAATATGCAGTGGCTTCTTTGTACAGTCAAGACCATCAACTACCAGAAAGAAAGAAACAAACAAAAAGACATCTGTCAGGAACATCTTTGGAGAGTCTGTCACCAATGCAGCACTCGGGAAGCAGCTAGAGATGCAGTCAGATCACAAATCTCAACCAAAACAAGGCAGGGAAATGAAGGCATTGCTGCAGGCACTGTAGCTTCTTTCCATGCCAGGTAAGTCCCACTAACACAGGCACTAACACTTCAGCACATATTAGAAAAATGCCTGGTTGGTTACAGCCAGTAGCTGTAATTCCAGCAAATCCCAAATACGTGCTAAATTCTAACTTCAGCAATCTAGCTTCAGCTTGGAAATACACCCCAGTTTTTGTCCAGGGTCAGACAAATCACCAGATCCTGCAAGTTAATGCTGAATTCAGGTGAGGAGATGAAGTAGTTGCTCTGTTATTTTAAGTACCATTTTTGACCCATGGTATTTCATTTTCTCATATACAAAATGGGGATTAGACAATGCTTCCTCTCATTCCTAATTTATCTTCTTTTGCTTAGTCAGACTGATGTAATTCAGAGTAAAAAATGCCTTCCCTAAGTTGATCAAACACCACCAATCCTGGGTTTCTATCATAAGATTTAAAATTATACATTATGTATGAACTTACATGTTTATCCTGTGTTTTGATTGGATCAGATGGAGTTGACATGTATTTGCTGACTTCACTTAAATCACAACTCTAGCTTGAAAAATAATGCAATGATTTTTTTTCTTTTTTCACTTACAGTTGCCAGACAAATCTTGAGAGCAACTGAATAAAATTCAGGTCTGCAAGAGGAATTCAGCAACTGTGTGGTTCTAAACACCAATCTGGTTAAGAAACATTCCGACAGAAGCCGATGCTAATGTCTTAAAAATAACATATAATCTTGTTGTAATATCAAAAAGATTTAAGGAATGTAGAATCAATTCTTTCCTAATAGAGAACTGAACGGCCCATGGGAATGGTTTCTACACAAACCATGCTACTAATGATGGTCGTGTTTTTGTGTTCATTCAATTTCTCTTGTTTATTGGAGGCACACTTTTCTGGTTATTTTGATATTTTCAAAGTTGTCAGAGTTCTCTAAGCTGAAACATTAAATTCCAGGCTCTCAAAAGGAAGCCCAGAAAAAAATCTTGGAATACTTGGGTGTTGACATCTTTCCCGAACTTCATGAATAAACGGCACAGGAGGAAATGCAGTTAGTTCTGTCCTGTAACGCTTTTCCATTTTGAAGGAAGTATTAGCAGGAAAGGAATGGAAAATTTCAAGGGGGTAGGGGAATGGGATTGTTTTTTAATACTTGACTGAACCAAGAGAAGTTGTGTTGGACAGTGCAGCTGGTTCATCAAATTTTTACCAGGGGTTCTGCAATTTCAGCTTATTTTTATTACCTAGTCTTTATCTATCAGAGTTCAAGTATGAAATGCAAGAGTCCTTCAGGCTACTTGCTTTTAGGAACAAAGAACCACTGAAAAATTCCAAGCATATCTACCCTAACTAGGCTACAGCAGATAGAGAATATGCTGTCTGGCCAAACACAGTATGACTGTCTGTCAGAACACCTCATGTCTTTAGCAGCAAAGTCACCTCTTTCACATCTAACACTGAAAAAAATCCCCAGACAGCTTTTTTTCTTTGAATGCTGTTACTTCCCTGTTCACCACAATTCGAACAGCATCCCCAAAGTTACTGTGCCAGTTTATATCACCAGATTTGCTCTTTTTTTTATTGCTGCTGACAATAGCTACAGAATAAAATAGACAATTGTTGGAAGGGAGATTTCAGCAAGTTTGTATTTACCCTCTGCTTGAACTGGATTATATGTTCTTTTATGCAAGAAGGCTAAAGGTAAAATAAAAACTCTCACTTGTGTGATTGAGAGAGTATGTGCTAAATCATTTATGTGAAAAATGCCTGTGCTGCTTTGCAGAAAAATTTGAGCAAGTTTGTTTTTGTGTGAATTCAGTCATACTGTCACCACAGACAATACGGTTCTGCTTCACACATCTCAAATACCATTAAACCATAAAGACCAGTAAGATGCTCAGAACCACCATATGAGAGGCTGATCAATAAAGCAAAGCCAGTCATTTAAGTTACAGCGAGACTATCTGGCAATTGGTGTATCATGCTGCACCTGTGCTGCCACATCACCTTAGGGCAGATGAGAGCTGCTGAAACACTATTAATTGCTGCTGGCTGTGGAAGGACAAACAAATATTATGAGATGCCCCAACTTGTCCTGCAGTTTTTCTCAGGCCAAAAATCCCATACAGGTGCTTTTATGTGTGAAAAAGCATCCACATGATACTGCAGATAATTCTGGTATCTTCAAAACAAGGGCAAACTCCACACCTAAACAATCAGTATCAACAGCAGATTGTCTCAAATATGGATACTGATCAGGTCCCCCCACCTGGTTTTCACTTCAGACACTGAGAACTGTGCTTCTGTTATGTTAACTTCATTCAGCATCTCTGTCACCTGCCCCTGATCCACATTCCTGTTTGGCTGAAGGCTTGGATAATTTGTTTTGAAAGTACAAAATCGTAACATAATTTGTCTTAAAAAAGACATGAGAGTTCTGTTGGTCTGTGCAAAGCTCCTGTCTTTGGAGGTATGATGATAAAGAGACTGAGAAATGATGCGGAAGTCTGGCATACGCAAATGAAGACAGGAGTTTTAAAAATTACATCAGAAGGGATACATCACTGAAAGAAGTGAATTGGAGGAATGACCTGTGAAAATTGACACTCCAAAGCATCACATTTTCATGATGCAAATCATGGCATACAGCAAGCACTTCCAGTTACAACCAGACAGCAGGGGAAGCTGCCATATAGCTGCCCGGGCCCTGCAAGGCACAAACTTTTCTGGGCTTGGCTTTCCCAGGCAACATACTCGGCTGCATCAAGCTTCTGTTTTCTGAATATTTTAGATTTGTTCTGCATATTGCCATACAAGTACTTTAACACCTCCAAGTGCTGTAATTCTGACTGGAGTAACATTGTTTCACTACTGTTTGGAGATCTTAAACAATTCTGCCAAATCCTCTAGCTCTAGAGAGGAAATTTAAAAATGAAAACAGACAATATGTCAATGGAAATACAGATGTAGAGCTGCTTTGACGCAGAGGCCTAAGCTCAACGCCACACAGTGTTTTCAAGAACAATCTGATAGCAAAAAGGGCATGTTGCAGTGGGAATAAAATATGAATACACTCCGGTGAAATAGCTATGCCAGTAATAATATGCCGCAGAAATGTTTCTGGTTAATTTTTGCAACATAGACGTGCTGTACACGGTTTGTGAAAGTGTTTCCATTTGGTATTACAGGGATGACATCCCTGCCAAAACTACAACAGATGCTTCAATGAAATGCAGAGAAATTTCAAGCTGGTTGACTACAATGAGATTTTGTTTTGATTTTGAACTCTGGCAGGAAACAGCATTTATATTGTTCTTCACATTATTATTCTACTGATTCAAAATCTGCACTCAGTCTTTGGGATTGTAGGGGTTTGCCACCTTCATGTTAATTTGGATATGTTCTATTATCTTTGTTTCATACATTTCAGTAAATTATGGCAACCTCATATATTTTATATATATATATATATATATATATATATATGTATCTCCATGGTTACTTTCAGCTTTTGCAGTACAGAAGCATACAAAAAGAGCCCACTCACAAATACCATGCAGCAAATGAAAATATTTAGCAGAGGTCACCTGCACCAAACCACAGATTTGGATTTTTAAATGGATATTACAGAAAAGAAACTACCAAAGTTATGAATATCATTGCACTGCCAAGATGAATGGGTGTTCCCTATGCTTCTATTTGGGAATGAACGGGATGAGACAATGGGTAAATGGGAACATATCCCTCCCATGCTTCAAAGGAACAGCACAGTATGATCCTTTACAGAATTCCTCAGATCAACATTCCTGTACTGTATCTTATTTGCGGCCAAAATGAGAATTTTATTTGGCAACCGTCCTGCTGTCCAGTACTTTTCATTTCATTTGCTTCAAGAAAATAATCTGCCTGTCATCTTGGAAGTGTTTACATTTAAACAAAAAAAATAATAATAAAAAAGGAAATTACAAAGTATGTTACACAAATCCCCTTATTTCCCCTAGAAATGGAAACACTCCTCCCTACTGCTGTTTTATTTAATGTTTAGAAGTTAATTGTGTTACAGTAGTTAGTTCTACTTTATGTAGCTCCATAACTGAAGTGTAGAATAATCAGGCTCATTAATAATTTTCTCAAGAGTTATCTGTCAGCACCCATAACTCATCACAAAAACAATTATGTTGCTACTGGCATACCTTTCAACACTTTGGTGCCTGCCAAAGTAAAAAATCAATAAAGGATTAATATTATTCCATGGCTGGTACTGGGTAAGTGGCTCCAGTGGCACTCCCTGTTGGGGGCCTGCCATTAAAGCTTTTACAACTGCATAATCCGAGTCTTATTAGTCTACTCTAGTGAGCATACTTCATAACACAGAAGTATTTTCAAACTTGTTAATGACTCCAATTGACTAGTTACCAAGTAATGCTGTGCTGAATAACACTGATGAAAAAAACAGCACATACTTTTCTGAGTATGCATTTGATAACAATAGTTTCACCTGACTTCTTCTGGTCTGATGGGAAAATCCATTCTCTGCCACACAGGCATACACTTCTCAATTTTAACACTTGACATATGTATTATAAAGCACAGTTTAAATTACAAGATTTGCAAACCTCAGCTAAAACACCACTAAATTTTGTACTACAACACGCTGTAATGAACGTCTTAGTTCTTCACCACTAGGAAGCCTACAGATTTCTCTTTCCTCTCTGAATCTTTCAGATCAGCCTAGGCCTGGCAGCAATCTACCCTAAATCCACCTTTAAACTGCCCAGATCTAAGAAAATTGGCCTAAAAAGTGTTCTGATAAATTAGATCTTCTAAACACTCAGATTACAGATCCATCTCCTTAATAGCTGCCCATTCTCGTTCATTATACCTGCCGCATTCGGCAATCTCCTCCTCTTCAAAGCGTTCCTGAAGTTAAGGTAACCACTGTCTTCAGAAAGCACAAACCACAACTGATCCATTATTTATTCTTACACCGAACCTCATGTAAAAATTTATGTTGAATTTTTCCATTGTTACTTAGTATCAAGCCATTCTCATAGAAAAAAAAGTGATTAAAGCACTATGTCCCTCAGAGATGAAGGGCCTCAAATAATTTCCTGCCAAAACCAGCACAAGCTTTTCCACCGGCTTCAGTGGCCATACAAGCAAAGCACACCGCCAGCGATATGCACGGGCAAGTGAGTTTCATCAAACTGAACACTAAGCATGCCTCTGCTATCAAGACTGAAAGACACCATTCTTTGTGTCCTTCCTGACCTGCACCCCGCAATATTTGGGCATGGCGCTAAAAAAAAACCCGGCAGGCTCATTGCTGGAAAATATGAAGTGATGCACACAGCAGAAAACAACCTATGAGCATACACAGAGAATCAGGATGTATGCATTAGCTCATCTCACTGAAGAAAGAAATATCCAAGTCATCATGAATAGTTAATAGGTAACAGCAGTCTAAAAGACCAGTCGAATGTTGAAGATTATTGAGGAAGGATTAGAAGACAATATCATAGAGAGTCTACAAATCCACAGCAATCCAACACGCTGACTATGGTACACGGTTCTAATTGCCTTAAAGCAAAAGAGATGCCACAGAACCGCGTAAGTACAGAGGTAATGTATTATTAGGAAGGACTGGCTTACCTAAGAGGACAGCTCAAACAGGTTACTATGCTCTGACACAACACAGCTTAGAAAAGAAGGCAACTGGTATCAAAAAGTAAATAGATGTTTGTTTAATTATTTATCGTATCAATGGCATAAACTCCCCTAGTGAGATAAACAAGCAGCAAGTGGGGGAATTAAATTGGGGGAAGCATTGCTACGGGATTTTATAGAAGACAGAAAGCAAATGAATTTTAAAAGGGCATAGGTAACTGCACTGTGACAGAGCTGGAAATTGGTGTAGAGGTGTGATTATGAGCCTAAGAAACATTGCACTGCCAATTGACAGTAAGTGGGAAAGTATACCAGAGAAAGTACTGTGCTATGATTGCCTGTTCTTACATATTTATTCCGCAAGAATCTACTACTTGTTACTACCAGTGGTAGACTTTTGTACCAAATGGACTTTTGTTCTTACATAAAAAAGATCCAAATCAGGTCAAACTCCCCCTTAACTAGAAAACCATCAATACACAAGAGATTTGGTAATAGATACTACGTCTTAACACTTGCTTTTTTACGTATTTCAATTTTTTCTCCAGATATCTCAACTCTCTAATGTCTTCACTGCCAGGTCTGAATGAATAAATCTCAATTTAGTAAAGTAAATATTCCTTTTACAATAATCACCACCCAGCACCCATATGCCTTCTTGCATTGATTTCAACATTTTCTGTTTCCAAACCTCAATTTGATATGATAAAGTATAGCTTGAAGAAATATAAACCAACTGTGTCTCAAAAATACCAATTACTGTGCATGTTCCAATAGCTGTAGTGTCATTCAGATCAGGTCTCAGCTGGTCGCTAAAGGAACTGGGAGTGTAATTTTAAACACAAAATCTCTTACATAAGCAGCTGTAAAATACATGCTTCTGCATAAGGAAAATGGATTTTTTCAGTGCTATGAAACTTAAAGGGTTTTTTGCTTTTTTAGGCAGATTTTTATTTGGCCATCAAAATTTGCCAAAGGAAACAAAATAGAAGGATTATTAATGGAAGTAAAATTTATTCTTAAAAATGAGTTATGTATTGAACGTGGATACTATTGTCAAATTAGCAATCATTGAAATACATTGACATTACATTAATATATGAACACAGTGTATTATTTCCTGGGTCTAGGCCTTAGCTTGTGATCTAAAGATCACAGAATCTTTAATTCAGAGATGGCAGAATGTTGCTTAACTTCAGACAACAATAAGATATCGACTACAGACCTACAATATTTTGGATTTAATTTCCGAGATCTGTAACCCCAGAATGTCACGGGTCTTTCATCAACTTGAACTTCCTACTATTTGAGCTTCTATGAACTAATATAATGGAAAACTTGATACATGACAAAGATTTTCATAGTCTTCAAAATCGTTATTGCTGGTAAACAGTGTTTTGTGCTGTTCTGTAAACAAGGATTTGAAGTATTTGATATTTGCATAAATAGTGGTAAAATAGCCAGCTCTGGTTATCTGAATAAAGCAGGTCAGAATACAGCATCTTCATTACATGAAAAAAATTAAGATTAATAAAAATACCTTTGGTCTCAAATAAGAATGAAAAGTTACAGTTTCAAATATTTTTATAACCCACTTCTGATAAAGCTAAACTGATACATGTTTTTTATTTTCAAACAAATAAAACTTAAATAAGCTTTTTCCCCTTTGTCCGGGTTTTGCCTGGGAAAGAGCTAATTTTCTTCTTAGTAGCTGGTACAATGCTGTGTCTTGGATTTAGTATGAGGATAATGTTGGTAACACACTGATGTTTTTAGACGTTGCTAAGTAATGTTTATTCTAAGTCGAGGATTTCTCAGTTTCTCAGGCCCTGCCAGGGAGAGGGCTGGAGTGGCACAAGAAACTGGGAGGGGACACGGCCAGGACAGCTGACCCGAACTAACCAAGGGGATGTTCCATACCTTAGAACGTCATGCTGGGTATATAAACTGGGGGGTTAGCTGGCCAGGGCCTGACAGTCACTGCTTGGGGACAATTAATTACAACTGTTGCTGTTGTTGTTATATTTTATTTTATTTCAATTATTAAATTGTTCTTATCTCAACCGACAAGTTTTACCTTTTTCCCGATTCTCCTCCCCACCCTGCTTAGGGCAGGGCAGGGGAGTGAGCAAGTGGCTGCCTAGCAGTTAGTTGCTGGCTGGGGTTAAACGCTGACACCCCTTAAAGGGCTCACACTGAGAATCAGCAAGAGTGCAGTTATTAGAGAGGACATATACTGAGTTTAAATAATGGCCATGGAAGAAACCACCACCGCCGTCCCACCAGCCTTCAAGGTTGCCCAAAGCATGGAAACCAGTGTCAGTTTAAAAAAGAAAATTTCTGAACTAAGATGACTCTATAGAGTTCAGACTACGCATGCAGTTGCTTGCCTGCACTAACATGCAGCCACTAAAATCAAATGTAGGGCTTAAACAGAAGACCCTACCAAGGAAAAGGTGATATGATGTCACCTCAGGTATGAAGCTAGATAAATGTTACCACAGAAAGCCATATTAAGGTCTTATATAAAATACTGTGTAGTTTTATGGACATTCACCCAAATACAATGCTTTCAAACTGGAACAGACGACAAAGCCTAGGATAAAAGAGGGGCAAAGGAAAGCCCATCTTGCAGGAGAAGGGAAAGACAATGACTGTCTTAGTTACTCTGAAAAAAGGTTTGAGGGGGGAGTAGAGGGAACAAAGACGTAACAACTCCATTATCTAACCATAAAGACTAGTAAAAATAGATGAATTTTAGAAACTTTTGCTCTTCAAGCTATTCAGAAACTACTTTAAAACCAATTAAACTAAGCTAAAGATGACAAAATTACCAGCTGAGAGAGAATCTCAGTCCACTGCTGCATATACTCGTCGTCTTTATAAAAGTACCCTGGGCTACAGTCTGAAAAGCAGAATGGTGTAATCTCCATCAAGTTTTATCAAAAAAACCTGTAATGCTCAACGACACTACTCAAAATAATTTGTAACAATTTAAACAGGATCAACTGTCTAATAACTAGTTTTCTGTGATAGTCAACGTTACAGAGCAAATACTAAAATACACATTATTCAGATTACACATGTCCCATCACACACTAACTAGTAAATCACAAATTAATTATGCAGTAAATAATCACATACCTACTTCCCTCAGTCTCTGGGAAGAAATTTGCTGAATCTTTTCAGTGTCTTTGGCATCAAGGATGGCTTAAAAACCATCAGCTCCATTAAAAGGGCTTCAGAGAAGACGTGGCTGTTCCTTAACTGTCCGACTCTGCAAAGCTTCAAAACCATGTCTAGGAATATGTGCTTTTTTTTTTTTTTTTTTTTTTTTTTTAAAAAAAAAAGACACCAAGCAAACAAACAAACAAAAAAACCCTAAAACCCCCAAGATCAGTCAGTATTTTGCCAAAGACGCTGATCCGCCTACATGCTAAATCTGCACATTGCTGATCCCTGTGAATTTATTTTTGTTGTTGCCAAAAGAAATGTTTCAACAGCAGCTGCTTTTCCAAAAGAAGTAGCTTTATAAACAGATTTCTTTGTTTATTCAAAGTCTACATAGCTCTGGTTTATAAGAAATCCAATTTAAAGAAGTGTAGGAATCCATTAAGTTGGTCTCATTTGTAGCCACATCTCTCTGTAGAAATGGGGCTTTGCTGAGTGGACAGAGTGAAGAAAGAGCACTTCAGAACAGGAGTAATTTTGGTTATATTAATAAAAAACATGCAGGGAGTATTATATTGGAGTGACAAGAGGGGAGTCAGAACACATTAACTTTGGGAGCGTCCTCTCTGTATAGCACTCCCCAGATTTCTGGGATGGCCACTCCTTCCCTCCCATGTGAGCATCGCTGTGACAGCTCATAAAGCCAACTGTCTGTGCTTGTGAAGGTGCCCTCAGAGTCCTCCTCACTGACAGAACTGACAGCAACAAACTTGCTACTTCCTGCCATCTAGCGGGGCTCAATGCCCTGTGCTCAGGCCAGTAAATTTAATCTGAACCACGCAAAATACAAATAAACCAAATAAAATGAAGCATTTGCACATGGAAGTGTTTTCACCATGCAAGCTGACCAGTGTAACAGTAAAGAATATTACTTCCGAAGGTGGATCTCAATGAAGAAAACTCCACAACTTTTAACTACATTCAAAGTATTCACAGGAAAAACAGGTTATCTTCCAAAATTATTAAAAAATTCAAATTTGGCCATGTGAAGGAAAGTATGTACATATGACATCTCCGATTCTGTTACCTTTGCAATGCTCTCATGCAGGCTGAAGGTGGGATCCAGCTCTTCAGTTTTTGTTGTATGTACAGGAAAAAGAGCTTCAGAGAGAAAGCTAGGGTTCTGTGAGAAAGAAATAAGAAGTGTTTTAGGATTCCACATTGATTTCCTCCTCCAAATGCTTATTGGATTTTGTTCAGAGACTGAAAAACCCTTCAAATGGTTCTTAAGTTTTGCTGATTATTAAACCTATTTCACTGTTATAATTAACTGATTCCAAGTCCCTGAAAAAGGCAAAAAATAGTAAGTCTTACAACTTTTATTTCTGGAATGGCAGTTGTCTTTGTAATTATGCTTCCAAAAACAGCTAAAAATTTTGCCTAGAGGAAGAAAAAATATCCACACAGATTTTATTCTGAGCTAGGCAGCAATCAGACATTTTATTAAATACGTTATGATCTACTCTTCAAAAGAAATGTAAATACAATAATCAAAGAATATGCTTTTATCTTCTGCAGCCATCCTACTTCTATGTACCGTAATAACATCTACATAATATGTGGTTTTGGTCAGTTCCCTAGAATTATATCCTTTAGGTTGACCGCTTTTTTTAACACCAGGCAATCTTAATATATTATTTGTATGATGTTCGTCTCTTCTTTTACTGAAAGAAAGCAATAAATTAGGTTGCATATTTGCTGTCACAAGGAAACAACAAACTGATAACTCAGGTGTGGACTGAAAGAAAAGGCAAAGCGATACAAAACAAAACCCCAAGCCTCAAAGGCGTGCAAATGCCTAAAAGGGAATTATTTTGAACGTATGTTGCTGAACCTGGTATAATAACTTGGAAACTTACTGGAAAAGAAAAATACGTCTCCACATTCTTATAGCTCCTGAGACCTATATCCTAAAATTATTCTTGCTTTTGTGGAGCAGCTCTAGTTTTGCTCTTTAAGTATGACTTGAACTGGCCATCTTGGAAAAGCTAGGAACTCAGTGCCCATCTAATCCCCACCTGGTATAACAATAGGTGTTGAGGTGCACCTTGATGGACTGAGATGCTCAGTTTGGTAAGCATACTTTGAATACAGAGTTCATCAACAGCAACGAGTTCAGTAAAAAGGCACAAAAACTACAGTTAAAGTTATTTCAGAGATCGGCAGGAGGATGTGACAGTGCATGAGTATCACGCCATTCTAAAATGTACTAGCCATAAGCAGTTCTTTTAAACATACTCTTCAAAGTGAACTCTGATGCACAAATAACCAGAGATGCACCCACTGCATTTACCTGTGTTCTGAAAAGGAACAAAACTTCACCTTAAGCCCTCTGCCAAACTCCGGTTAACTTTAGGCAACATCAGTTCAGCATCATAATACTCTGTACCTCCTTTGGGAAGGCTTAAATCTTTCCTTGTCCATGAAACTTATTCTGGGTTTTCATTTTGAGTTTGGATGCCAGCACCTAAATATATTGTTGCATTTAGCTAGAATATCCAAAGTCCTTTATTGTATTTTGTATTTAGCATACAGTGCACTGTGTGCCACACAGAATCACATACAGCCTTACCAGAAACATCAACTGGGGACTAAAAGCTTCTCATTAACAGACTTCCTCGTAGCACGTCTTTGGATGTGAGTGCTGGGAAACTAGTCTTGTCCTTTGACAGCCCAGGTAGAATCTCTAGGGAAGTATCCAGTTTCAGATAAAGTTAGACTGCTCCTAACGTTTTGTAGGCATCTTTTAATGCCAATGTTTTGGGGTGTGTTTGTGTTTGTGCTTTGTTTTGTTTTGTTTTTTTATGGAGAGGGACGGTACTAACAATTGTATTCCCTTAAGAAAGGTTAAGCAAAGGAGTGTGACTCATGAAAGGAATATATGTTGCCAGATTCATAATCATAACATTTTATATATGCTAGGTCTGGAGCTTTACATAGGACCCAGTAAGAGAGTACCCCAATTCTGAGTGCAATCTTTCTGTTCTGCAAATTTCTTTATAAAATAGTAGTAGTAGCAATAAGAAGCTGACAATATTCCTGGCTCAGAAATGCCTAAATGATCATGAGGTTATACTACGATTACATCTCCATGAAAATAACTTTGAAAAATGTCTAGAGTCTTTTCAGATTGAATTCCAAGTAAAATTCACAGAAGCCCATGGTCCTATATTTAAGATGAATAATTGTTCTGGTTTACATTATTTCCTCGACTGTAAGGCAAAATTGACAATGTTCTAGGAGCATGCCCTTTTCAAACACCAGCTTCCCCTATCTATTAGACTAATATTTCTTCAGTTTCCTCCTCTTGATATATACTGATCTTCAACAGTTTCTGTCCTTGTACTGGAAAAAGAGACTCGCACTTTGTACTCACAAGAAGTGAAACCCCTTTTTAGAAGCATTAAGCCTGGTAATGATGCCCAACACGTTCTCCAACAGCCATAAAGTTATTTGCATTCAGAGACTGCATGCTGAACAGTGGCCAAATAAAGCTTTGGTTAAAAAAATATTAAAACTGACCTGAGTTTAAGCAGGATTGATTTGTAAGGTTGGCACTCCACTACCTTCTCACTTGCTAAAAACATTCTGTAGGGTTTATTGTTTAAAACACCAGGAAGTGAGCAAATAAGAGAGACAAACAATTTAGATGCTTTGTTCTGGCTTGTACAACCTCTTCTTATGTGACTGAGCTTCGCTCTTTCGCATGCTGGGTTATAAGCCATACAAAGACTGAAGAAAAACAGTACTTTAGGTAAAAGAGCTGTTAACTTCAATTCAAATAAAAGAAGTTAAAAAGAAGCAGAGAAAAAACTCTACCCTCTTCTTCAAAACAAACTAAGGTATCTTACTCATGTACCCCTGGGGGATATAATGGTGGTATCTGATACACGCCTGCTGAATCAGAATTATGTTTGTACTACACAACGCAGTAAATTGCATGGATCCAGGTGCTAGTTCTTAATTGGGCACAGCCCTGTTAGCTCTCTCCTCAAACAAGCTTGCGACAATACAAATGTGTTCCAATTGTATCAGGGCTGTGACATACCAAGATGCTCTGCTCAGAACTAAACTTAG
Organism: Falco naumanni; assembly: GCF_017639655.2. Lineage (NCBI taxonomy): Eukaryota > Metazoa > Chordata > Aves > Falconiformes > Falconidae > Falco > Falco naumanni. Next base: position 22,686,009 of record NC_054066.1, read on the forward strand.
TCATAGTTCCCTACAGATGCTCAATCCGCCTCCTGAACTAGTACATTCACAGCTAAATGAAGCTTCTTTGAACAGAGTGACATGTCTCATAGACACAGTCAAGAAAACTCAGTAAAGGTATGTTACATCACTGGTAAGTTTGACTGTTAATTTTTTCTACAAATTAATGCCTCCATGATCAATATTCTATCAGTATTTTCATACATTTCTAATAAACTATTTCTGGTGGTAAGCACCCAGCACTTTCTTAAAAAAACGAAATACATACTTAGCACTGACTCATACTAATTTTTGTGTTCAGTGATGCATCTGTCCGTTGTATAATTTGTCACAGAAGTATCAGAATAATAAATGAAGTAATTCTTCCCTTCATTTTTTTTTGGTTTTTTTTTTTTTTTTTTTTTTTTTTGTTTTTGTTTTTAAGATCTCAGGGAGAAGATATAGCAAGTAATTTATAATAAAGATAAAATATATACTTCAAGATTAATTCGTAACATTTATGCATCTTTAAGTTTGCACACTAGTTTACAGAGCCATGCCATTTGACTGGGGGGAGGTTTAGGAACACTGTCATTCTGCTACGGTGGTGCTAACGCTGTTCATCATCATTCACGTAATTGGAATCAATAACTTAAAAAGAGTTACATTATTTATATTCATTCTTGAGTACCTTACTGAGAGTCTGTTAAGGGTATGATTATGAATTATCACACAACATCGGATTATTGCTCCATCTAGACAAATATTCATTCTCTGGAATCTAAACCTTGATGGATCGGCAGCCTGTAAAGCAGGAAAACACCCTGTAACTGGCTTTTATCCCCCCCTATGCTAGACACACCTGTGGAGCACAGGTTCGGGTTCTAGTCATCCTACACTTATCTTGCATTCAGTGGCGAGAGATACAAACATTGAAATTATACATTCATAGCCATTCTAGTAATTTAAGTGCCTTCCCGGAGCAGAAGCTCTTGCTCTGCTTACACAAGTTAAATGGAAAGAAATAATAGGTAAATAATAGGTTGTGTTTGAATTACACAAATGAGTGGTGTGACTGAACCCCAAGTCAGCTAAAGGTCAGATGTAGATCATTCCTGATATCTTCCTGGAGGTAAACACCTGAAAAGACAAACTTTCTTTTTCTTTCAAACTAGATTTTATGAGAACTGAATTTATGGCAACATTTATTAAAATGCTAAAGTACAGCAAAATAAAAAAAAACAACTTTGTAAATAACTTTTGCTTCTTGTTTCTTTGCACAAGGAGTCATTCTCTTTAGGTTACTCCTCAGCCTCAGCCCACCAACCCTCCAGTGACTTTTCGCTTTGCAACAAACTCAACACAGCCCCTTCTAGGAGCACCAGGAAGAGTTTTTTTCTGTCAGTCTTGTGGTCAGACTATGAACAGGCTCCCTGCTCTTCTCATTAGTCCCTTCTGTCCTGAAAGGTTTGGGGTATTTTCTCACTTTTATTACTGCCCCTGTATCACACCAGCCCCGTTCTCTCTGGTTTTGTTTTTGTTTTTTGCCACATCTGTGCTCTGGAAATCCCTCCCCGATTAGTGTGTTCTTTCTCTGAAAGCCACTGAGCAATCAACCAACTTAGTGGAGACCACAGCAGCTGGGCAAGGCAAACAGGCAGCCTTTACTACTGCCTTGGCTGCTGCTTTTTAAAGGAACGCAACATAAGGAAGCAATGATCAGCAAATAAATCAAAACACATTTTGTCACCACAAGTGGCAAGTCATCTTGCCTATGATGGAATCAAGGCCCTGCATGCTAAGCTCCTGAAAAGGAGTCATGTAGAATCACTGATTTAGGCAGGCTTGAGTATTTTTGTGCAATTAAGCTTTCTGCTCAGGAAACAAAGCCTTTCCGACGGAGTGCACACGAAAGAAACCAAATGACAAAAGTTTTTTATATTTGTATACATTTACAGATAACATCTATTAGTCTGTGTACGTGTACAGACAGATGGTACTTGCAAATAGTTAATCCAAGATTAATACCTGAAATAACTTACTGACATCTGAAATACCTTGCTCTGCACTTATAAAGGGAAATGTTTAAAACAGTTATTCCTTTCTTTTCTTTTTCATAAAAGATACCTCCATAAAGAACTACTAGAAAGGCAAACATACTCTTTTTCTCTTGCCTTTTATTGACTTTCAAGCACTATGCTCATCAGAGAAAGCGGCATGAACTTTACAAGTAACAGAAGCCCACTCTTTATCCCAGCGAGCACATGGCAGAGAGATGAGTCTAGATGATGTTTCAAGAGTACCTCTCAGCATTTAACAGCACGAGCCACACTTTCCAACAGCGAGAAACTGAATCAGACTCCTCATTTATTCTTTCAGCAAACTCAGAATAAAAAGTGAGTGTTATTTTCCCTTGTTTTTTTTTTTTTAACAGCAATTTGCTAAGCAAATTTCTAGTAAATACACACTAAGAAAAATACATGCTAATCCAAAGAGCACTAAACCAAACTACATTATTCCTTTATGCTTTTCACTCACAGTAGGAGTTACAGCTACAGTTGCTGTCCTCATACTCTCCCACACTCACTTCCTAAATAAAATTCATCTGCCTTCACTTCTAGTCAGGCACTAGTATCATCCTCAGTTTGTACAATGGGCAGAGTGTTGTATGTATCGTGCAGCTGAGCGCTCTCCAGATGGTATCAATTTATGGAAAAACTTTTCCAAGGTCAGATCACAGTGAGACACACTAAAATTTAGGAGGCCCAACTTCCAGTCATGGCTTTAAAATTTTTCTCCTTGCTGTTTACTGCCTTTCATAAATTGTTCTTTAGGTACCTAGCTATCCAAATGGATTAAGAACATTTGCTCTTCTGATATGGAGCTATGTTTTCATCATACAATCTGTACAATCTAGACAGGACCAACACCAATAATCCTTGAATTCCCAGTTTCTCTATGAATGATCTAATGATTTGGTTTCTCTATGAGCTCTTCAGAAGAGAAATGAATAAGCATAACGTGTTTGGAAATGGGCTTCCAAAACCCCATTTTGTCTCATATTCCTTTTGGAATGATCAGTTAACCTGATCTTTTCTAAGCATTCATTTAATGAAGCATTCTGTGAAATTAGAAAGACATTGATGTTCCACTTCTCAAATAATGGGTCACTTCTGATTAAACTTCGATTGAACATTCAACTTTCAATCTTAAAACAAATTGCCTCCTTTTCTTTTTAATTTGAACACAATTTCCTGCTGCCCTCAGGTCTCATGACAGTAATTAATTGATTTATGAATTGATTAAATGGGGATCGAAAATGCAGGAAAAAAAACCCGTAAAACCCCAAATTTGGCTTACTCTTGCTTATTTATGATGGACAATTGCACTAAAATTCACTTCTGATTTACTAGACTCATTTTTCTAACTTATTTCATCCTTTCTCAACTAATTAAGTGAACATAATGCTTCACCTTCTAAAGGTACTAAATTTGTCATCCCTTGTGTACCATCTAACAGCATACTTTCAATTTATATGCCAACTTTCAACCAATGCATTTTAAATCATGAATAAAATCCCCCTGCACTTCTGGTGATTTAATGTAAAACAGAGTAAATACCAAGACATACTTTAGAGATCTATTTTGCTGTCCAAAAAGAGAAAAAGAAAAATCAAATTTTACCACACAGTGTCTTAGAACTGGAAATAGTTCTGTGGTAAGTACAACACACTATTTTCTTTACTAGGCCAGGACAATGCTGCATCCACAACAGAGAATCCTGTTTTCTTGACTATTACTTTAGAAACCGCTGAAATAGCAGTTAGGAAACGCAAATTATGTAACTAGTAATTCCTTAATATGCTCTCATTCCATGCCTGATCAGATGTTTCTTGCCTGCTGAGTATTCCCCAGCACTTTTAAGAAAACTTCCCTCTGTCCTTAACCTGTTGAACAATACACAAATGCCTCAAAAAACATTTTTTTGGGGGAGGGTTGGGTTTGTTTGGGGGTTTTTATTGGAAAGTAACATGCAGCAAAGGTTCCCCCACTCAACAGTAATGCTCAGCCTGAAAAATCACAGTCTTTAGACTAAATTTCTTGAACGAGTTTGACTTTACCCTTGTTAGCATTAGTCTGTATTATCCATATTTGTGCTAGCTTTGCCCTTCAGCAATGCACAACATTTGTGCCACAAATTCTGCAGTGCTCAAAAGTAAAAGAGTCTTAGGAAGGTACAACAGAAAGCAAGGACTGTGAGCAAAAATCCTTCTGAAATTTGTACAGGTAGGCCAAACAGTATAAACATGCTAATCTAACACTGCTAAAGTCTGCAGAGCAAATACACAAAAGAAGGATGAAAGCCAAGAGAAAGCTGTTTATTTTCCTCACACAGACCAAAGAAAAATGTCTAACAGAGGAGAATTTAGAGGTATAAAGCTTCTGCTGCATCAGGATTGAGAATATAATGTTACCTATACATACACACACTGATATACATATGTGTCTGTTCTATGAGCTATTAACCTGTTGCACTCTTTCTGCCTTTTTGTAATACAACAGCATGAAGGGCAGAATTACAGCAGCCTGAGGGACACACACAAACACCAGCGTCTGGTCACTAGAACACAAAACAAGTGGTCAGTGCTTACCTTCTGAATCAACCTGGGGAAGAAGTTTGGTTGGGAGGTTGCATTCACCTGCAGAGCGCACCCCGCAAAGTTATGCGAGTGCCCAGAACTGTTACCCAGGAATCCAGAGGCTTACAATCGCATGAGGACTCGTCTGTATCTGTATTCAAAACCATTGCCAAAAACTTGTCATAGCATGAAGGAGAAAGCCCCGTCAGAAGAAAAGATAAAGAGAGAGCAGTGGGAAGAACAAAAATACCTCTGAAATCTGCACTGCAGGCTCTCACTAATTCCTTCTGCCGCTCTACCCTAAGGCAAGTAATTGGCATATGGTGTCTTGGCAGCACATATACAATTGTATTTCTTTGTGAAACAGGTGTTTCACCTCAGCTAGGCGAAAAGCCCATCTTTTCTCCATTTTCCTTTTTTTTTTTTTTTCCTGGAGAGGTGTAAGAGATTGAACCAGAGGTTTGACTGGAAGAAGGATCAAAAGAAGAGTAATTTAAAAGGGTATCTCAGACTAAAATATGGCTTATCATCAGCTTTCTACACTACACACAGTTTGGGAGGATGCTGTACACTGAAGCAGATTTTTTTAAAAGATTTATTGAAAAAGCGGATTATCTAGCATAGAACATAGTGTGGGTTAAAATGAATCAATGGAATAACACCAGACATTAATGTATAGCATATAGGATTTTTCACTAATAAAGGCCCTTAAAGCTGCAAACATACTGCAGCAGAGGGGGCATGCATCTCCATCTCACTACTAGGCTGACTTTTCCCTATCTAGCAAATGCTCTTGATATCTAATTAAATATTCCACACACATACACCTCCCCCCCCCCCAATCCTCATTCCAGAAAGTTGGTTTTCACTGATTACTACTTAAATGAAACTAAACACATACAATGTGTATGCTTTTAAATTATTTTCAGAAAGCAAAGCTTTGCAGCTGCCGCAGCCCGAAGTACATAAAAAATCTTGTTCTAAGTCAGAATGACCCTACTTTGTGGAAACAGACATGTCAGGAGAAGTTTCTGACAAGAGGCTTTTCTTTGGTATTTTTACCATTTCAGTTTACTGAAGAACTTTTAGAAAAGAAACCCAATATATTTTCTGTTTTAATGTTATGGTAAAGATGTGCACTGACTTCGTGACGTCACCAGGTGCTGGACAAAATAAGCACAGCCTCCCAAAACAGACTACGCAGAAAACAGAAGGGGCAGAAATGGAATCACTGCTGCACAATTTATTTTATTAAACTCAACTGTAGCCAGAAAAACTCAAGCCAACAGTCATCAGACAGTAGAAGAATATAAACACTTTTCCCTCACCTCTTTTAATTTAATGTTTTCTTCCTTGCGTTAGTAAGTGAATGGAAATAACCACTGTAAATCTACAAAACCACACACCACAGCAAAAGAAAGCAACTTTTAAAATATTAGGATACTTGCATAGCTTTAATCCTCTCTACAGCTTTCCTTTTAAAAAAGTTTTACTTTTAAAACTGAAAGCAGAATCAGCAGATTAAGTAGGAAGAAGCAGTCAAAGCCAGAAATGTGGAACCTCACAGAGGATCTTCCCAAAATTTCAGATTAGAAACAGAAGGCTCAGTTCAGATTCACTGTAGGTAAGAGAGAAAACTTGTTCTTTGATGTGTTGTGTGAAGGATGCAGGAACATTTTGTTTGTAACGTTTTATGATCACTTGTGAGCATTCAAATTGCGCAGAAAACATGCAGTGCCAGTAAGATCATCCTAACACTGTCCTGCTATAAGCCATGAATCCCAGTGACAATGTCTTTCACAATCATAAATATTACAAAGCCCAATGCTTTTATTTCCTGATTCAATGCTTCCTATTTCCAATTTCTATTTTCAGTGATTTAAAAAAACTATTTAAGCTATTTCACTGAATGAAGAAACCTGATTTTATCCAGTGGACAGGTCGTGTGTAGGTGGGAGGCTCACCATTTTGCAGTAAGAATCAGAACTGGCTTTTGCAAAGAACAACGTCTTCAAAGACAGTATTTATCAAAAGCCTCATTAAACAGTTCTTTAACAGCCATCAAACATTGCAAATTTTATTTGAGACAATGTATCACTGACTCAATCACAGCTGTTTGATAGTCCAGTGATCTTGATTCCTCCCCCCCCCCCCCCCCGCCCCAAGCATTAAAAGACAAAGCTGAGTGCCACACTACTAATACCTGCTGACACAAAACAAGTTCTGATACTTACTCCAGACACTCTGCCAGAAGATTTTTAGTTGCTGCGTTGAATTTAGCCACTCAGAACAACAATGGCAAAATGTTACCTTGAATGCAACATGCCATTTACTTCTCCAGGGATGACAGATAATTGTGTCTTCTACCCTTAGACAGTATGTTTTCAGTAACTAGATGCTTCAGCAGGCTATCAAACAGAAGCAATAATTGGTGTCTAAGCAAATTTCTCACATGTTTTCCCATATCCTGCTGACCCTGTTAACTTGCATTGACTTTCAACAGTCCTCAGTCAATTCCAAGAAAATGAAGAGCCTATGAGACAGCCTGCAAGGACAGTTTACAGCGACAACATGTATGCGTGCAGTGTGAATGTTAAAGAAGCTGTGCATTTTTCCTGCTGTATGGCAGGTTTATGTAAAGAATATTCCCTTTCTGGAAGCAGCATGGGATGTTTGGGACATCAAAGCAGTAGGATTTATGAGACCAAACAGATTCTTTTGGAGCAAAGTAATGTATCAACTGATGAGGATGCCATCAGTTTCACTTAACATTAGTGGACTAAGAAAGATGTTCTTCTATGAAATTAAATAGCTAAATATTCATATTATTCAATAAAATAACTCAACCAACCACTTGAACATCAAATGTATTTTGTCTTGTAAAACACTGAGTCATTAACCTTAACAATTTCAGCATGCTCTCACTATCACATTCAACTAAATTAGCATCCAAGCGAACAGATGGATTAATGTATTAATGTATGCTGAGTAACCCCTGAATGTACTGAGAAATTAAAAAGCCCTAATTTATGCTAAAGATGGACAAAAAAGAGAAAACATATTGGTCGGAAGAAATACAGTATGAATAAACAAACACATAGCTATTATAAAGACAGTAGAGCTCACGAGTGAGAAAGGCAAGACACACAAGCAGCTGTGGTTTGGACCTACTGTCACAAGTAGTCCCAAGACGATCTATTGGGGACTGCCTGAACTATATTTTATTACACGCTGGCAGTTCATCACTTGTCCATGAACAAAACTGAAACCTCTCTCTTCACCCTGGCACATCTAACTCCCATTGCTACACCTTGTTAACCATAAAGTTCCACTACGACATTCATAAAATCTCCCAGCAGCGAATGAAACAGCACCAAACTCTCCAGAGAGAGGTTAGAAAAAAGAAATCCTGGGTTTCCAAGCAAACTGCCATTCTGAGGCTGATACATTTGCTCCTTTGCAAAGAATTTCAGGTACTCTCTGGTATTCTAAACACACTAGTACTTTGATTCTTTCATACATGCATGAAACATCTCCCCTAACTCCCCATGGGCAGCTACCAGCTGTGTATTTCCTTAAAAAAATTAACATATACCAGAGAGAAAGGAGGAGTAAAACAGGGAAGGAGGGGAGCCATGCAGAGCTGTATTTTTAGATGAAAAAGCTACCAAACTGCAGACCATCACAGCATCACGCTGCTGTTACACAAACTCCCTATCGGTCTAGATACAGAAGGGGCAGTACGGCTTCTCATTACGGTAGGAATCTCCCCGGAATACCACGGTCAATCAACGGGTTCTAATTCTTTTCTAAGGACATTCGCACACATGCCGAAGGCCTGGAAGTTCTTTTTGGAGCAGCTACAGCTGAAGTACATCTTTGTATACAGTCTACCCTGAACCTTCAAAGAAAATGATACCTTCTAATTGAAGTTCTTGGTAAATATACTTGAAGTTCTTGGTAAATATACTTGGATCTCATAAATTAATTGGTACTGGGTGACACTTAATCCAGGAGGACCTAAATAATAACAGAAGAAAAATAGCGCAACATTTACCAGAAGAGCCTGGTCAGCCGTAGATCATTCAAATAGTCAGTCACAAATGTCAAGACAGTAACTAACACTTTCCTGCCTGGAAAGGGGCTGGAGGACATATGGAAGTAAACGAGGAAATGAGGTTCTGCAGCATGTCCAGAGATGGGCAACAAAGCTGGTGAAGGGTCTGGAGCACAAGTCCGAGGAGAAGCAGCTGAGGGAGCTGGGGCCGTTTAGCCTGGAGAAAATAAGGGTTGGGGGGATTTTACCACTCTACAACTACCTGAAAGGAGGCTATAAGCAAGGTGGGGGTAAGGCTCTTCTTGCAGACAACAAGTGACAGGGCAAGAGGAAATCAAGTTGCTACAGGGGAGGTTTAGATTGGCTATTAGCAAAACTTTCTTCACTGAAAGGGTCATCAAGCATTGGAACAGGCTGCCCAGGGAAGTGTTCAAAAAACATGTAGACATGGTGCTTAAGAGGCAAGTTGTGGACTTGGCAGTTCTGGGTTAATGGTTAGATGATCTTGATGATCTTAAAAGGTCTTTTCCAACCTAAATGTTTCTATGATTTGGACATGGAGTAACGGTGAGATTAATGATGTGATGCAAAACGTTGAGATAACTGCATTAGGAATACAGAGATCTTAAACATCAGAACACAAAACCTGACTGACTTTAAGCACTGTAACTGAACAGTGAACTACATTAGTGATACAAAAATGGCTCTCAATATAGGATACTGTAGATCAGACAACTCATGTTTGCTTTAAATATACACACACAGGTACAAGGTTGTGTTTGTGGAAGTAAATTTCTCACTTTACCTAGAATTTGCTAACAAAACTATACCACAGACTTTGCTGTCATCCATAATGCCACCTTGATTACATATCTAAAGACATATGCATATAAAAATAAAGTGTGTGTACATAAATACATTATGTATATAAATAATCCTTGACAAGGATTTTGCTAAGAGAGAATGTAAGAGAACATTGGTCAGAAATTTACAGTGGCAGTTATCAGAATTTGTTCACAACACATCCAACTGCATGGCAATGTATGTTACACTTCTAGGCAAGCTGCAGCTCAGACACTGTAGCTAGAAGACAGAGGTTGTGTCTGTCACTGGGGATTATCAGTTCTTGAGTTTGCAAATTGTTGACTGGTTGTTTTCAGCTTTGTTGACATATATTGTCCATTCTGTATCAGATACACAGAACCAGAGAACTGTTCTTTCAAACAAACAGTAGCTTTTAATAAATTCTGGCAGCCAGAGAAATGGCAATAGCTCACTGGTAGGACAAAATTAACTTTATTTTCATTGCTTGTTTTGTTAAATCTAAGAAACAGTGTGCTGGAGGTTAGAATGGTAATGGATGAAGCTATTCATGTGGTAACAGAGCCAGTAGCCATCAACTACACTACTGAGTTACCTTTGATAAGGCGGTTGCAAATCTGAAAAGAAAACAACCCTCCAAATGCTTCTTACAAAATTCCACTTTAATTAAACTTCTCACTGAGGCTAATTACTTAAGACACTTTCACCGAACTAAAATTAAATAATGTCAGGGTCATACTGGAACCAACTCAGTACATCAGTGAAGCAATAACGATAGGAAACAGACTCTCCCAGTCCAGTTAAACAAAGATGTTCCCGGTACAGTCTCAGTGTGGCCAGTCCAGCTGATGGATAGAGTTCTTACCCTTTACACAAAGCGAACACCCAGAACTTGCCCAAGACACCCTGATTTCTGTGAATTTGTACATTCAGTTCAAAACTTTACCTTTGCACAAAAACACTCAAGAAATGAAACAGCAGCTGAAGGTCCCCGTAATACAGGATAAAATGGTGCTCCTAATACTTGACACCAGAACCCCACAGCTTAGAGACATGCAATTCTGTCCCCACACAGACAAAATCGGTATAAACACCAGTTTCTCATTCCCTTTTAAAAAGACACAAGCCAGATGCACTGAAGAGCATTCCCTACTGCCTAAGCCCTCCCCCTTCTCTAACACAAGCACATGAAAGAGAGAAAAGCAGCATGCAACACAGGAGTTACTTTTCAGTAAACTAGACTCTAAGTTCTCTTCATCAAGGACAGCTCCTCTGTCTCTTTTCTCATAACAAAGAAAACTTGGAAGGCTTTTGATTTCTTTTGAAAGAAGCACATGATGTGTCAGCCTAAGCATGTAAATACTGAAACTGCAGTAAGTTTCCCCAAAGAGTGATTAAAAAAAAAAAGAAAGAAAAGAGGGCAGGGTGGGAGGAAGGGAGGAAGCAGAGGCAGATGTTAAAAACAACTGAGAAGCCACATTCACTGAAGAGTTAAGATTTAGTGGTCTCTGTTCTACACCAGTGTGGGCGAAAATCACTTTTAAGGGCTCTAATGAAAGTTGAAAGTTACCTTCAAAAAGTTATGCATATTTCAACAGAAATAAAAATCATTATGCATTCTCTCTTAAGAGGATACAATCTCAAACTGTCAAAATTCTAAACTCTTCTACATATATTACATACAAATGCCTTCTATAAAGGAACCTCTTTTCATTTTTCTTCTAAATTAGCTTAGTGGTCCATGGTATTACACTATCTTGGTCTAGCCTGTGAAGAATGTGACAGGTAATTTTTATACTTCTTGCCTCTACTTAAGTTTGAGTGAAGATACGGAAAACAACTTTTATGGTCTAGGTGTAAAAGTAAATGTTCTGTAAGCCCTGCATACCCAAACCTGGGCAGCTACCATAAGATATTTCATGCTAAATATGTATCCATCAATAAATAACAAAAAGAGTGTTTTTTTTTTTAATAATGTTCAGTAACTTGGTTTTTCTCAAGATAAAATGATAACGCTAACATTGATGTAACCTACCACATTATCATAGAAGGGATTTCAGATTCTGTGTTGTCAGACTAAAATCATTATGTAATAGGAAGCACTGAGAAGGATTAATAATATGCAAATAACATAGGAAATCATCTAGCTGTAATTTAAAAAAAAACTGGATTCCGCCTGAAACTGTTGACTGCAATGACACAGAAATGGATAGTAACAGTCTATTTCGATCTTGATAAAAGCTCATAATACTCCTGTACCAGCTTCAGATTGCAAGTGATTGGAACAGCTTCAAAATGCTGAAGTTTAATGTTTGTTTTACAATGCTGAAGAAACAATCAAACCTCTAACTGAAAACGTGGCTAATCCAGATTATATTTTCTCTTTTACCCAAACATTAGGCAGCCACAGCAAGACTATTTTTCTCAGCCTCTGTGATTTACTTATGTTCCAGTACTTCAGCAACTGTGCTAAGAAAGACATAATAAAAGTGATTTAACTTCCAGCTGTGGGGTTGATTCTTTTCTCTTTAGTGAAAAAGTCCACTACTACACTTCCAAATAGAGAACTTTTCTTTCAAAAATACTTTCCTCTGTCCACTTTCATGAAGGAAAAAAAGGCAAGTGTGGCCATCAGATTAAAATGTTGAATCCAGCAGAGCAAACTACATTTTTAAGGTGCTCTACCAAGGAGAGGGAAAACGACACGGGATGATGGTCATATAAAAAGAAAAACAAGGCAAAGCTTAAAGAAATAAGGGAGAGAAATAAGAGAAACAGAACTAGGTTAAAAGAGGAGGTATGGAAAAATTTCTGAAGTTATGAGTCTCTCTGAGAAGGCAAAAGTATGGCTAGAGACACAAAACAACACAAAATTTTCCAGACCGTGCTGTTGGTCCTGATATTACATTTTTATATAATAAATGCAGAGTAAAAAGGAAAGGATGGATTTATGCCATACAACCTTCTGGAGGTGGCTGGAGATAGCTTTGACACACTACTGCAAAAGCCGTGTTATATTTTGAAACATGTAGTACATTTTAAGACATGTTAATATTACTCTGATTTAAGCAAATCAGTAGAGATTTTTTTGAGAATGAGGTTGCTCAGCAGTTACAATACCATGGAAGACTTGTATGTCTTCTCTCCATATACCTCAAGAAATGACACATATATTCTTGGCATAGCAGAATCTGCCTTCTGCTTTCCATGTTTGATGAGGCTACTAAAGAAGCAGGATTAGAAAATAGCCCTTAATTTTGCCTCCGAGTGGAAATCTGTGGAATTTGTCTCTTCTTCTCCACATATAATACCCTATTTGCACACACTAGCCTTAAACAACTCATACCATAAGCACACCAAAGCAGCCCATATCAAAATATATATCCCAGCACATTTAGCTCTTCTCAGTATATACTGCCTGAAATCACTCTCTGTAACAAACCGCTGTGTAAACAGCTTACATTTTAAATTACATCTTTTCCATAACAGGTGATGCTTCTATTGCAGCAAAAAAGTAATGGGGCACAAAACTCTTCACATGCTCAAGAGATTTATTTTACTCTGCTTCTGTAGTAGAGGTAATCTATACTACCAAATAAAACGACAACTCCATTATTAGGTCATTGTGATGATATTTATATTCCAAAGAACTTTTTGAAAAGTTCATAGATAAAATTCCAAAACTGTAGCAAAATTGGAAACTTTTACATATTTTAATAGGAAAACAAGGAAAGGTATTAAATGATAGAGCTCTGTTTTCTATTACACAGGCACACAAACAATGTATAGCCATTCAGAAAAAAATAATGAATTCAAATAGAAACTGAAGGCATGCTCTACAGATCATACACCACCACACTCAGTGTTTTCCATTATTCCTAATTTACAATCAAGAAACCAAGGGCCGAGCTTCAGTCATGTTTACAAAATAAAAATACCACAGGTGAAGAATTTACATCGAAGACACTAAGCAGAATCACGATGAACAGTGATGTATCCAAACCAATAGTTTTTTCTGTTAAATGCATGCATTTTCTATAATTATGGAGGATATTTACATGTTATATCTGTTATATCATGTTTTGGTTTGAAAATAAATAGTAATACAAACATGGCTGATATTTTCAAGGGCACAGAAATGGTCCACACATGAAAAAGAATCAGAATTTACTTGCTGCAATCTATTATTCCTGATGTACCAATAATCATACAGTGGAGTAATTCCATTAGCTTTTATTGCAGTACAGAGAGTAACAAAGACAAGTCTGTGATCTAAGACCTCTTTTACTTTATGCTGCTCTTTCTTGTTGATGTAAAGTTAAGTGAAGATGTTTCTAATACTATTCTCTGCTGAGGCAAGGACTGACAGACTTATAACCATGGGCTTTCAGTAGTAGAGAAACTCAGATTTGAAATCAACATTGCTTCTCTTTCTCTACGTGGTGGTCACTTGGATGAAAATGACAACAACTCAAAGGGAATCTGCAGTATGAGGAAAAGCTGATCAGCCTTTCTCTCCTAACACATTACAAATCTGACTGTGACCCTCATGTCAAAGGTAAAGCCTGTGCAGCAGCAGCTGGGAGGAGAGGAAGGCTTTCCTCAGCAGCTGCAAGAGAATCCTTGGAAATTGGGTTAATATTATGTTCTTTTCCACTTGATAAATTCTTCCAAGTTTACTTCTTACTTGCAGACTAAAATGCTGCCTATTTTCTGCTAGTAAATAAACGAGCTGCATTTCACTCAGTGTATTTTTATACTAGTGGCTGAATACTTAGAATGCACTTTACTAGCTCACAGATCTGACCACAGGCATTTGCCATGCAGATTTAACCTCCTGGAGGCTCTGGGTTTGCTGTATTAGGTAATTTCGAGCGAGACAGTTTTACTTACTCTTCTGGTCTGAATGTTTCCTCTCACAACTTTTATTTCCTCTTATTTACTCCTCATGTTCCTGCCAATGAAAACCCTTTACAACCTTCTCTCTGAGGATTAGCATTACACCGACTATGGAAGAAATGCATTTCTAAAGCTGACCTGTAACTGTTGCTCTGTAGACAGGCTACAAGGGTACAGGTCTTGGACATTTTTTACTCTAAACCAGTTTTTTTTGAAGTCTGGAATAGCATCAGTTTTATGTGACACTGAATGCTGTCTGACAGGTGGATAAAATAAACAACTAATGTATATTCCAAAAGAAGAGAAATTCCTGAGCAGGTCACAGCAGTAAGAGAGACAGCAGAGGAAACCAGCCTGGCAAAATGATAAGTCTACCAAAGCACGTCAAAACATCCCGTTTCTGAAGTATGTTTTTCCAAATCTTGTTTTGCAATGAAGCTGACAAAACTGAGACATAGTTAAAAAAGCTGAATGGTTTGGAAACAAACAAACAAACAAACAACCCTCATTGCAACTCAACAGATTATTCTCACTCACTAACCTGCACAAGAGAAATTCCTACTATGTTTATTAATACAGCTGTAAACCCAGAATAATTTCTGCCTGGTTTACAATAATACTATTATCCCTGTTTGATACAATAATCCCCAATAAACAGTTGCAATAAGCAGTAAACAATAAACAGATTGCTTTTCTGATAGAATATAGGAAAGACAAGGAGCCTGTGTTTTGAAGAACTGTTAATAATCAGTAAAATAAATAAATAAAAATCAAGAAACCAAATTTAATCATTCTATAACTTCATTTTTAGGAAAAAGTTCATCCTTTTGCCAACAGAAATGTACAGATTTTGCTAAGCAGATTTCTGGCTCACATGATATAGATCTCATGGGGTCAAGATCTTCTAAAATCTGAGAGGTACAGTACATCAACTTTGAGACTGCAACTTACACTTAGTACAAGTTTATTTCTGGGAAACAATTTTGGAAGAAGGACAAAAGCTGTGTTTTCAACAGAATCAAATTTGCTGTGTCACATTTAAGCAAATATGAAAATAATTTCTTTTATGCTTTTAATTACATTGCTGAATCATTTTGAAAGACAAAAACGCACATCTGGGAAGTTAACTGAACACGAAGAGTAACTTTGGTAGGATTGAAATAGGCAATAGCCAAGGAAACCTTCAGTGTTCATACTGTAAATGGTGCTGGGAGTACTAATTTTTATATACTGAAGTTTGCAATTTTTTGTCATGCTCCATAAGATCCTATATACACAGATCTGGAATGGAAACTGTGAGGAATAGCTGCTAAGTGACAACAGAAATTTGCACCAGACCACAAGCCTGTCATAAACATTGTACTCACAGGTCTTCTGCCCTCACATTTTCCTTACAGCCTCTGCCTTGTGTTCAATCTTACAGAGAATACTTTGCCTAATAGGTGCAGTGATATTTAGAAACAGAAGTCTCCTTGTTTATATAATTTTTTGACTTAATCTATTTTAATTTACACATGAACATGACAATAATGCTCCAGTATGTGGCATATTTCCGTTTTGTTTTGCATTTGTGAAAGAAAAGCATATTACATGCAGAGCCAGGAAGCATTCCAGTTCAACTCAGCTTCAGCTTTGTTCTTGAACTTGGAAAGATGTGCGCATATGTAGATAAGCACAATGCAAGAAGAAAAACGAGGGGAAGATGAAGTCAATGCATTGTTACATTTATAGGAAAACACACACCTTTTCTCATGAACACTGTATCTTGAAATAACTCATGCCAGACTTTCCTGGCTGACCAACTGAGGGCAAGTCAGAGCTGTCCAGGTGCAGACAGAACCTACAGCAGTAAGGCTGGGGAGTTCCCAACAGATTATCTGTGTACAGTTCTAATTTGGTCTCCAAACAGTGTAACATGCATCCTTCTTCCACTTACCTTGCAAAGGACAATCAACTGAAAAAGAACACGGTGCTCTGAAGACTGCAATCAATCTTACAGATCTTTACAAGCAACATATATAGTAGAGAGTCATATTTTGCCCACCGTATGAAAATGGATATAAAACTAATTATGTAGGCTGTCTCATCTTACTTTGCAGGAAAAAAAATACACATCAAAAGATCCTTTCTCTATGTTGAAATCCATCTGAAAAGCTGCGTTAGATAATAAGTAACCTGTAATATTGTCAGCAATATTGAAATTTTTAACATAATGTCCTCCAATTTTTTTCCTTTCATTTGTTCTAAACATTTATCTGTTTGAATACCATACGCCTATAAAATCGGTCACTTTGAAGCTCTGTGATAATTTGCTGAAGATCTAAAAAATTCCAGTTACAGGAGATAACCTTCCACTGCATGAGACTTGTCACGCACGCAAGCATATAACCTGACACAACCTAATTCTATCTTTCCGCTATTTTCAGTTTGCCCATTTTTATTCATAACTACCTCTGATGATTTGATGTCCTCATAAGAAAACTGCATGGCAGGTACTCCAAGATGGTTGATGAAATAATCTGAATCTCCCTGTATCTGCACAGAACTCACATTAGACCCTGGACATCTAGTCTTTTCCACACAGTTGAAGCTCTGGCTCTGAAAAACAAACACAAATAAAAATTTACTTACTTATTTGCAACCAGACTCAAAACAACTTGTATCGGTATCTCCTTTACACAGCATTCTTTGGGTTGAAACATTTTAAGAACAGGCTGAACTTGCGCTGGTGCAAACAGGTATCAGCTGATTCATACTTAGCAGTGAGCGAGTCTACGAACGTTTCACCCTCTGCTGATAGATACTGCAGTCTTTGGGATCGGACACAGCAGAGAACGAAGTGTGCTGCAACATGGCTGAGTCTTTAAAAGGACAAAGAAAGTTGCACCTAATTGAAATGGCAGGAGGGGCAAGAGAAGGAGCCTTTGGTAGGCACATGAACTGTCGCATGCTGGGCAGGAGATCACTAGTCATCATGGTGCCTTTTGGAAGATGTTCTGAGACCCTCAATGGCTACTAAGGAATACAATTCTTGTTCAGTAAATAGCATGCTGTCTAACAACAAAAAGTTGAATCTGATAATCACATTCAAGATATTTATGGTCTATGAAGTGCTGGCAAATGTAAAGAATTTGCTGCAATTGCAGAGCAGGGGTTAAGAGAAAAACAGAATTAAAAGGCTAAAGATACATAAATACACATTTCTGGGTAAAGTGCTTAAACCAATCCTAGTCAGTGACATGTCTGTATTTCTTTCACATGAGTATTTAATGGTGAAATCTTAGCAAAAGAACTGTAATAAATATAAGGTTAAAACCGGAAAACAAGCCCACACTGAGTGCTACGTACTAGTGTAGCTCTTAAACACATCAGGCAATTAAACACTTAATAAAGAGTAGGCGCAAAGGCTTTCAACATGCAAATAAGCTGCTTCTTTTAAAGAATGTTAGAAAGTTCAAATACTAGACATTATTTATATTTAGCTAACAGTTAATACAGTATAACATAACTTCTTTGGACCTACCTAGTAAATCACTAGCTTGCTACAAGAACAGTGTAAGATTAGTTCTCCTTTAATACTAAAACATACCAGATTCTGTAAAGTTCCTGAGGTTAGCAGAAAAATGTTTTAAGAGTTAGAAATCTTGGTTTTTTTTCCATTTTTAAATTAGCATAATTATTGCTTCACACTTTCATTTCAGTGCCATGAAGAATGCAATTGCACGTTACCTAGTACAAATAAGAGCTGCAGATTCTCACACAAAACTATTTTTAAATACCTCCAAGAAATAGCTTCCATTTCATATGTATTTTTAAAAGGTGCCTATATCACACACTTTTGGGATAAATGTTTCTGCTCCCACCATTCTTACATACATTCACAGCCGTGCAAGGTCCATCCATGAAGACTGAGAGTTACAGTTAAAACTGAAGCAAAAGATAACTTCTATATGTGCAGTCCACCTCTAGTAAATACTATCTCTTTAAAAGCTATCCATGGAGCACCATGACACACAGCACCCAAAAATCTGGTTCTCAATGGCATAGTAAGAAATAAGGAATATCATAAATTGAAAATGTATGTAGCATTAATCTTGGGTGTCATTTGTAAGGCACAGTTGTTAAAACATTGCAGGCATTTAACTCGGGGCTTTTTTTGGAGTGTTTAGATTTAGATTAAGAGTTTTTTTAAAGTTTTCAAACCTGAAGGCACTTTCTTAATTACAACTGTTGTTCCTGTGTTTCACTCCTCTTTACACCATTCTTGAGAAGGTTTCAATCACATTGAGGAGATATTTAACATCACAGTATTGCTGTTCAAAGTCTCAATAAAGTCAGTAACCTTGCTTTTTAGAAACCAAAGCTACAACAGAAACAGCAGAACCCCAAACCATCTACTACTTTCAAAAAGTGTTTTTAAATTACCACACTATCTTCTACAACCTTTCCCATCAAAGCCTCTGTACAGCACACATCCACACAGAAAGGCACGTTTATAATTTTATGCATATATATACACACCATTCTGAGGTGTTTGCTCCTTTCAGGACTCAGAAGATATTTAAGCATCACACAGTGTACTATACTACAGTGTAGACTAGACTATCTCCTAACTTCCCCATACTGCCCAACACATTTGGGGAAGTTTCATAAATGGTCAGTAGTCTGTTCTTCCTTTAATATTTAAAAGTTTACTGAATGATGTGAAACACAGGTTTTGGAGTCAATAGGAAAAATCTGAAATAAGCAAAAACCGCAGAGTTGTCTACCAAAGGAAATCACAGTTAAATGACCAAATTAATCCCAATAAAACTGTTTGGCAAAACAATTCGGTATCAGAGAAGACAAAAAGCTGAAGAATCAACGATCCATAACCAAGCTGCATACTACATGGAAGGATCTTGCCTTTCTAAAAATATCTGATCCTAGCTCTGTGTAAACACAATGGCAGCAAAGCTCTTCAAGACTAATGCTACTTGCACCTACTCAGGCTAAGAATTTAAAGTATTGTGAGAATCCAGAATTCATTTTCAAGGACTAATCAATAGAAGGGATATCTTGCAACGCTGTAAGGACCATAAAAATCTTAATATATACCTCGCAGAGGTAAGGATATTGAGCAGGGAAATTAATGTAACTTTTTCTTTTCCTTGTCAATCTAAATCTTTATACCTTTCACTCTACTAAGTGAACACTAACCTTTCATCATCTCCTACATACCCATATCTAGAATTTGTTATGGATATTTCAGAAAAGGAATATTGTAAGCTGCTGATTGGAGGTATAAGGGTGGACGTGGAATTATACCTGGTATTCCCAATTGGAAAGGGGGTAATAGAGGGTAACGGAAAACAAGGTTTCATGCAATGAGTAACATTTCACACAGCAGAGTATGCCAGAAATTTTTAATCTTTAAGAAGTCAACTGGTGTAACTGTACAAATGAAGTTCTAAGGCATTTTCCTTTAGCATCATCTCACTATACCCCAAAACTGTTGGCTAATTATCAACAACATTAGAAAGCTGGATCATCATTGCCATCTATTAAGCAGATTAGGTTTCCCCTAAAAGCAATCAAGGCTATAGACTCTGCAGGGACACAGCTAATTAGCAGAGTATTTTGATATTGTTCCCCTTTCTGTATTGTTTGTAACAGGTGAAAACAATGGTAGAGTCAGTTAATTCTGAATATACATGAACCCCACCTTCTGCTAGCATACCAGGAACTGAAAAAAGAGACACCCTTTTTTCAGAAACCCAAGCCTCATTTTTAGCCATTCTACCCCTCAGAAAACACTTTACTATGTTTTAACTATTCAAAAAGACTCTGCTAACATTTTTTCCTCACTATAGAAACGGTGAAATATTTTTTATGTAAGAAAGTTTACCTATGGCATGCTTACAGATTTAGTTAAGAGGACAATGAGATATGGTACTTTTAGTTTTTTACATCACCATCCTTCATGGTATAGGATTTATATTTTTATGACAGCAATGTTCAATTCAATAGTGTTAGCATCTTAAGAGTTTAACTGCTTTGTTCAGCTTTTACTGTTCTGATACACAAGCCCCTGATAATGACTGGTTCAACAATAAATATTTAACACTGCACTAATATGGGAGAATGCTTTATTTGCAAGATACTGTTCTCTTGCAATTTATTTTTATTGTTACATAGACTCCACAACATCATCATCTTCAAGTCTTTGGCAATGGCTGCAAAGTTCATGTATTGTGTTTTGCATTCGTTAAACAAATGAAACGTTTACCAAAATTAATGAACTTTAAGATAAAGAATAATAATGTCCTACAATCAATAAAACTTTCCCATCAATGAAGTGTTGTTAAACTAAGAGGGAAGTTTTTAACTTAGTCACTGCAAGAACAACAGCCCACCATACAGCACGTCATATATGTAGCATACAATAACAAACCAAAGCAAGTAAGAAGTTGAAGGAAATCAGCAAACCTCTTCCTCTAACTCTGACTTACAGTTATAAGAAAAGAAATTGAGGAATAATTTCCTGGAGTAAGATGCAAAAATGAGACAGTCTTAGCATGCAGGACGATAGCAGGCATGGGAATGATGGGAGTGGGATGGCAGTAATCAGGTGGTGGGACATTTTAGGAATCTGCTTGCCTAAATACAGGTGTCTAATGTGATTTTAGATATTGCAAGGCATCACAAAGACTTAAAGCAAATCACAGGGGAAAGTTTTATCGCACTGGATCAGCATCTGTAGCAAGGAAGTATATCAAACCTCAAATGGGATTAAACTTTTTTGATAATATGACTTAACTGAGTTCCTTTATTTATACAGATTTTCTTGGCAATGACCGGGCAGCTCAGCCTTGTATTTATTATTATTGTTTTGCAGGTAAAATTAACATCAATTAAGTCTAATATAAACTGCATTTTCAGCATTAAACCCAGCAGCCAGAGACATAACTGAAGCCATACGTACAAACGCCTGTTTATAGGACTATTCCCACAGATACTGGCTGTTAGTAGTTGCTGCTTTCATTTCATTTCCACCTCATCCTTACCTAGAAGAACCATCCCAATTCTGTGTTTGATCTTTCCACACCAAAGACACTACTGCTGCTGACAGAAATTAACTTCAAAGTCCACTTAGTTAATCAACTGGAAATATTGTTTGCGTATCATGTGAAATACTCTCCTACCAAAATGTACAAGCACTGTCTCAAGTCTTTTTCAATATGCAGCAGTCAGGAAACCAGGAAAAGACCATCTCCCAAAATTGCAACTGCAATTTACAACAAGCAGGACAGCCTCCATGCTTGGCAGCAGAACGCCTGATCCTTACTGCAAGCCAAGCAGGCATCAATGCAGAACAGAGATGAAAGACCGACCGTGAAAAAAATTACTGCTGCTAGGAAATGGAGGTTACTCCTAATTAAAAGACTATTAGGGCATGCGGGCCACAAAATTGATAGAGGTGGGGGAGAAGATTACACCAAAGCACATACCCAGAAACACAGGATTTTAAAGCATTTTCAACTTCTTCAATGCCAAATAATTTGTCAGTACCATATAATAGCAACTATGTATCACTCTGGCATTCTGCTTTCCCTTTCCTTTTTTTTACTCCCCCCAACTAATCTGCTGTTTTTGCATGCTTAAATCTAAAATGGTGTCATTTACAAAAAAACCCTCTTCATAATCTAATAATCTGATTAATTTTAATTCTGATAATCCACAAAATCTTTCCTTTCATATATGCAAAAAACAATCTGTGAGTTTCCAGTTTGGAAAAAAAGTTTAATTGCTATGCATTACTTCACCAGTTGTAGTCAGGTCCTACTTAATGATCCTTTAAATGTTAGCTTTTACGTAGGCAAAAAACCAATAATTAAAATCTTTAAAAAATGCATCTGGAATAAATTATCAGCAACATGCTCTGAAAGAACTAACTCCCTGTTGTAGAGTAGGCAAACTAGATTTCTTCAGCTGGTTAGCCTTACAGTAAAACACACGTAATAGCACTATGTAGATCACTCAGTTGCTCAGGCTGGTCTCCGCTGTGTCAATCAAGCCCTCCCTTTAGATTGGAAGGAAATCAAGCCATGTGGTTAGACGGTAATCAAGAAGTGGTTCATGTCAGTGCAAGGATGCACATGATATTCGTAATTGAATAATTTTATTTCTCTGGAGTTCATTTTCGTTTTCAGCATCATGTTACAGGTTTATATTACAAATTTGAGAAAATGAAGAGTACCATATGGCCCATTAAAAACATTTAATTTGGGTTAATGTTATAAAATAGACCTGACACATCTAAAGTATAATCAAGTGGTACTTCACAGCAGACCTTATTCTACCACTAATTAGAGCTAAGCATTTATAGGTATGTTTTGCTGCAATGTTAAGATTCTGGTACAAATAAAGGCCTATATTAAAAAAAAAATAAAAACATACTGGCCATTTCTATAGTTCACCTTCCACCTAGAGACATGGACACGTCAGCTCTGGTTACCTTCCTTCATGCGACTCCAGCTGAAGTTAAAACCTGAGCAGCTTTTGAAAATGGATTAAAACTTCTTAAGTGGTTTTCAACAGGACAAATAAAGAACGACCAATTATTCTTACAATGTTTTAGTGATCCCAGCTTAAGAACTGCAGCCAGGAAGCTTATTCTTCATGAATAATCAATCTGTATTTCTTGAGCTGAATCACCACATGCCTTAGTAACTGGTAAAAGGCATTTAAGAAGCTGAAGTATGATAAGACCATCTAAATGAAGTAAAATTATCTAAACAAAGAGTCAAAGACCATGTAAAAAATGCAAAAATCAGCAGATTGGCATCTTTATTACTGCAAATGTGTTACGCTTAATCATCATCAACAGGTAGGAGAGGTTAGAGAAGCTGCATAGGAAAGGATTCACAAATATGTGTGTCTCATCCATAAAAAACCTGCTACACTCTGACAAACAAATCATTAGAGGAAAAAAGTCTGACAGCTCTTAAAATGTATTATTAGCTGTTTGCTTACCCTAACTACAAAAATCTATTGAAAAAAAATCATTGGATTTCTAGGCATGTTAATTTTATGGCAAGCATACTACTCTGTGTTCTCCCATCTGATTATCTGGTTTGGCTATAAACATCCTGCTTTGCTTTCTGTCTTTGTTGATTGATATATATTGCTATTAATGCAAATCAGCTGTTTATAAAATTATTTGCTTCCAGCTTATGTGTATTTTCATTTCAACGTGTATGAGGCTTTACTGAAAATATCTACAATCAGAGCATTATTAATTGACCTTTAAGGGCAACATGAAGACTCATAGTGAAACTGTTCTGTAGCACTGCAAAATCAGTCACAGAAAAGATGCATTTAACTTTCAGAAGTTTTCCCTAGCTTTAGATCTTCGATATTATCACAGCTAAATGAGAGATGTTCCTTGCACACAGTCACACAGTTGCAGTTGAGAGGACTACCTCATCACTAGGGAAAAACAACTCCCACAAGAGCTAGTGTTTATTTAAAGACACCAGGGACAAAGATTTTAGCATCATCTTATTTTTTTCTGATGTCCATCACAGTGTAGGTGATTCTTACACAGATCACTGCAGCTGCCGGATCACCATTAGCCTCTTGGAAATTCCCCAAGAAAGTTCTCTATGTTTTCTTAGACAAAAGCACTGCATCTGGAAATTCCAACAGTAAACTGTTTTTTTAGCCTTTGTGGAAAGAGTATTTTATTGTCACAAGCAAAATCTGCCTCTTAGATGAACCACGTGGCTTTAAAAGAACTGTTCTTTGAAAATGCATGCAGGTATCCTGCATAACAGAGAAGACCTTTTTTACCCAGGGGGACAAAGGGAACTGAAAATTGTGACAACTACAGTGCTTTTAAAAGGTCAGATCAAACACAGGTTTCCCAAGACCCAGTTCTGATACCGCATTCAGATTTCTACTGAACCAAGGAAAACTCAGTTTAACTATGCAACATAAGGTGCCAGACCTAAAACTCCAGTTTTACATTTCAAAAAAAGCATAAAATAATATTGGCCTTTTAATGGTGACTTAAGAACAAAACTGGGAAACTATAATACCAGCCATTATAAAGAAAAACATGGAGAAATAGGTATACTTGGTGTGAAGTTTTTAACACTATTGTTATATGCTGTACTACAAGCTTATTTTTTATTTAGTTTACAGCTACAAAACAGGAGACAAGCATAAACCTGTATTGCTTGTTCAGGGCTTTGTTTTCTGCTAAGCAGCATTTGCATGTTTTGAAATCATTGTCTTATTTTTTAAAAAATGTGACCATAAGTGTAAGGTCTGCATAATAAATGGGACCTCACAGGACTGAACCATGCTTTAGATGCAAAGTTTACATCAAACCGGTAATAAATACAAAAGCAAGGTAGTAAAAAATTATATAGTGTAAATTTAATTTCCTGTACTGGATTTTTTCTACATTTAACTTTATCTACTGACAGTCTCTTTCTGATTCCTGATGTTTTTTATATGATACTGAATTACATTTATCCTTCCTATACCTAAATTGAAGTCATATGCCTGCCTCATTAACTCAGATACACTTGTTGCCAACACCCAGTACAAACTGTTAGGAATTTTAATGGCTTTTTTAAGGGAAGTAAAAATCAAGCAGGTACGCTCTGATTTGATACAAGAATTTCAGAGCAATCAAATATTTAGAACTAAAATTACATTGCATAAATTATCTAAAGTGGCAAGACTGCAACTGGAAGATGTTCCAAACATCTCAGTACCTTAAAAATATAGGGAGTTACAAGGTTTAACAAAAGTAAATAAGAAATTACATAACACAGCTATGGTAGCTGTGTTTCTCCAAAGTATCCACTTACCCCAGACTCCCACACTCAACAACCAGAGCAGTACTGCATTAAAACTTCTCCCATATTTTTTCATCAGCACAGATAACAGCAAGCTCTCCAGCACCTCAGGTAAAGTATCTTTAAAGTCAATTTCCAGGGCTACAGGCTTAGACTCATCATTCAGTGTACCACTTTCATTTATGGCACAGTTCAGAAAGCAGTGTATGATTGCATTACATTAAGACGAAAAAAAAAGCAGAGAAAATACTGTATTAACAGAGGGAACTTGTCTCCAACTCCCAACACACTGACAACATTGGGTGCTTTTTCTACTTTAGAGCTTATATTTTTAAATCTAGTTTTTAATCTAAACTATTTCTGGGCATGGAATGGTTGCATTTGCAATTAAAGGATGCAGTCAAACAATTTTTTTTTATCATGTAAAAAGTAATACTTCCCTGGATTTAGTGGTGTTCAAGCTTTTTTCCCCAGGTATACAGTACCAGGAACACTGTCACATACATACTGAGGTACTGTGAAACCTAGGTTTAACAAAATGCACATTAATCAGTTTTAGTATAAAACACTGATAAATTGGGACTTGATAAGAACTGCATGACTTTCCTAATGTTTTGTGCTGTAGTAACATTTTTGCTAATATGAAAAAACTGCTTAAATAGGGAAGAGGATTAGGATTTGACAAGACCACATTTTCAAACAGTTGATATTTTATACTCCATGGAAATAGCTGTGGCTTGTAAATCATTTTAGATGCCTAAAGGCATTCTCATTCTATCATACATAGAGACAGAAAAACTGTGAACACATTTCCGTGTATTCTAACGCTGTGATGATCAGGTTCTGCCATGCTACTCATTTTGGGATGCATCATTCAAACCCTCCAAATGGATATTAAATAATTCATGCCACCGAGATTACAGTCCTGCTTCTCCATACCCCAAAGGAAGAAAAAGAAGAGACAAGTTACTTGTCCCTCTAAAGGGGACAGATATGTATGCTCACTCTATTATTTGAAGAGTTATTATATATCGTATTTCAAAATCTCATAAGTGTCCCAAACAGGACAGTCATTGCGAAGTTGGATGTTAAACGAATATACAGTAACATGCTGTTCTCTAGTTTTCAATATGGTTACACAAAAATAAAACATTAGGAGAGAAAGCTTCCACTACATACTTTCCACTAGAAGTGAACTAAGGCTTACCTAGGAAAGTAAACTATGAAAGTAAATTTATGGATTTTTTTAATGATCAATACTAGCCCTATTAGTATGCACAGTACACACCTGCAGAAGCTGCGTTCATCAGCTAACCAGCTGGCTCAAACTACTCCATCACTATCCTACCTTAAAAAAACACTAACCAGCCACACACACACCCTGCCCCCCCGAGTGAAGTTTGTACTTGTATTGCAACACCTAATTTTAGAAGTTAGGCCCACAGTTACTTGTAATATGGATACTACACATTGTATCTACTCCAATATCTACTCCAATTTATATTTCCTCAAACTGTCAGCATTTGCATTTCACACTTCCTCCTCCTGAACTACACAGTCCTCATGATCTGTAGTATTTCTACCAGAAATGGTTGCTAGCACTACTCCCCCAATACAACACCTGTCAAAGTGCAAATCAGCTCACAAAAGACATTCTTCTGAGCCTTAGCATAAGGCTGACCCAGAAAGACAGATGCATCAGGTCTGCAGTGAAAGTCAGCCTGCTGCCCTTTCCCCGTGCAGTGGAATGTTTCAGTGGATTGCTGAGATCAAGAATTTGCTACTTACAAACACAACGTAATCTAGCGTGTCACTAGGGGAAGAAAAAAACAAAAAAGCTCATTTTTTTCTATCACACCTGTGAACGTATTACATGCCCCACATTCCCCATGCCTCCACAAACACTCTCAGTACCGAGTATCATACCAACTCTTTTCCTGTACCTAGGGTTCCTACTGAATCATACTGCATATTTCTAACAATATACACAGAGGCAGGACATCCCCACAACAACTATAGCAAGTGGAACAGTCAGGTTTTTAAAACGGAAGATAAATTTGCAGTCACGATTTCTGTTTTGTTACTGTAATCAAAGACCAGAGTAAGTTCAATTGTAATATACACAAATGAAGACATTTCTTTGGAAAAGAACACAGAAAATCACATGTAACACCCTGAATGAACTCTCTTGTCACATCGGTAAATTATTGCAAATCTCCCCTCATGGCACCACCCTGGAATAAGGCCAAAGTAATTTACTGCTGGCAAAGCTTTACCTTGCCCTGAAACCTCTGGTCTGACATTTAAACTTCCCGATAGCAACTATGCACGCACAAATCACTCCCTTCCCAGTCACACACACAAAATATTTTTCATTCTTTGGAAGGGAAAGTCACTCCTATTAGTCCATACTGAGCATGAAGGTCAATAAACTACCATCATATTTTTCATAAAAAAATATCTTCCGGACTTCAGTGGGAACTGAGCAAATGGAATAATAATAGTACTTGCACTTAAGATATCCAGTATCTGCATCAATTGCATTTTTCAGAAAGATCATCATGAAGCAGATTTATTAAAGTGTGCAAGACAGCACCACAGCACCACAAATACTGGTCTCCACGCTCCACTGGGAGATAAATTAAATGATCCAAAAGACGTTAGATGATTTTATTTTCTACAGCAGTCATGCAAAAAACCCCCAACTTTGGCAGAAATGGAGGACTGTAAACCCTTACTTAGACAGTGTAATGCGCTGATACTTTCCCTGACTGGATCCTTCTAACTTTTATCTACTTACACCGTAAGTAAGTATCCTTGATACTGCCTCTGTACTGGACAGGAAAACAACAGCAATCAGGAAAGCAGAAGAAAAAAAGCTATAAAGCAGGGAAAGCAGTAGTGCCACCACCGTCAAACAACTTTTTCTTTCTGGTTTCCATAGAAATTTACTTGACCTTGGTTTCAAGAGCTATGAGGTATTAAGGCTTGGGAAAACAACTTCAGATAATTGAATAAAATGTGATTTCAGATAGACACATGAAAGTGATCTAGTCCAAGTAACTTTGAAAAGGTTTTCACCAAAACACGCAGGAGTCAACTATTACCCAGATCTCATCATACACCCAAATGATGTGTTCC